>NW_026991325.1:0-16494 GCF_036370855.1 Dromaius novaehollandiae
CGCCCTTTCCGCCCTTCCGCCCCTTCCGCCCCTTCCGCCCCTTCCGCCCCTTCCGCCCTTTCCGCCCTTTCCGCCCTTTCCGCCCTTCCGCCCCTTCCGCCCCTTCCGCCCTTCCGCCCTTCCGCCCCTTCCGCCCTTTCCGCCCTTTCCGCCCTTTCCGCCCTTTCCGCCCTTCCGCCCCTTCCGCCCCTTCCGCCCCTTCCCCTTCCGCCCTTTCCGCCCTTTCCGCCCTTTCCGCCCCTCCGCCCTTCCGCCCTTCCGCCCCTTCCGCCCCTTCCGCCCTTCCGCCCCTTCCGCCCCTTCCGCCCTTTCCGCCCTTTCCGCCCTTTCCGCCCTTTCCGCCCTTCCGCCCTTCCGCCCCTTCCGCCCCTTCCGCCCCTTCCGCCCTTCCGCCCTTCCGCCCTTCCGCCCTTCCGCCCCTTCCGCCCCTTCCGCCCTTTCCGCCCTTCCGCCCTTTCCGCCCTTCCGCCCCTTCCGCCCCTTCCGCCCCTTCCGCCCTTCCGCCCCTTCCGCCCCTTCCGCCCCTTCCGCCCTTTCCGCCCTTTCCGCCCTTTCCGCCCTTCCGCCCCTTCCGCCCCTTCCGCCCTTCCGCCCCTTCCGCCCCTTCCGCCCCTTCCGCCCCTTCCGCCCTTTCCGCCCTTCCGCCCCTTCCGCCCTTCCGCCCCTTCCGCCCCTTCCGCCCCTTCCGCCCTTTCCGCCCTTTCCGCCCCTTCCGCCCCTTCCGCCCTTCCGCCCTTCCGCCCCTTCCGCCCCTTCCGCCCCTTCCGCCCTTTCCGCCCTTTCCGCCCTTTCCGCCCTTCCGCCCCTTCCGCCCCTTCCGCCCCTTCCGCCCTTCCGCCCCTTCCGCCCCTTCCGCCCTTTCCGCCCTTTCCGCCCTTCCGCCCCTTCCGCCCCTTCCGCCCCTTCCGCCCTTCCGCCCCTTCCGCCCCTTCCGCCCTTCCGCCCCTTCCGCCCCTTCCGCCCTTCCGCCCCTTCCGCCCCTTCCGCCCCTTCCGCCCTTCCGCCCTTCCGCCCCTTCCGCCCCTTCCGCCCTTTCCGCCCTTTCCGCCCTTTCCGCCCTTTCCGCCGTTCCGCCCCTTCCGCCCCTTCCGCCCTTCCGCCCCTTCCGCCCCTTCCGCCCCTTCCGCCCCTTCCGCCCTTTCCGCCCTTCCGCCCCTTCCGCCCTTCCGCCCCTTCCGCCCCTTCCGCCCCTTCCGCCCTTTCCGCCCTTTCCGCCCCTTCCGCCCCTTCCGCCCCTTCCGCCCTTCCGCCCCTTCCGCCCCTTCCGCCCCTTCCGCCCTTTCCGCCCTTTCCGCCCTTCCGCCCCTTCCGCCCCTTCCGCCCTTTCCGCCCTTCCGCCCCTTCCGCCCTTCCGCCCCTTCCGCCCCTTCCGCCCTTTCCGCCCTTTCCGCCCTTTCCGCCCTTCCGCCCTTCCGCCCCTTCCGCCCCTTCCGCCCCTTCCGCCCCTTCCGCCCTTTCCGCCCTGTCCGCCCTTTCCGCCCTTTCCGCCCTTCCGCCCTTCCGCCCTTCCGCCTCTTCCGCCCCTTCCGCCCTTCCGCCCTTCCGCCCCTTCCGCCCTTCCGCCCCTTCCGCCCCTTCCGCCCCTTCCGCCCTTTCCGCCCTTTCCGCCCTTCCGCCCCTTCCGCCCTTTCCGCCCTTCCGCCCCTTCCGCCCCTTCCGCCCTTCCGCCCCTTCCGCCCCTTCCGCCCCTTCCGCCCTTTCCGCCCTTTCCGCCCTTTCCGCCCTTCCGCCCTTCCGCCCTTCCGCCCCTTCCGCCCTTCCGCCCCTTCCGCCCCTTCCGCCCCTTCCGCCACATCCGCCCTTTCCGCCCTTTCCGCCCTTCCGCCCTTCCGCCCCTTCCGCCCCTTCCGCCCCTTCCGCCACTTCCGCCCTTTCCGCCCTTCCGCCCTTCCGCCCCTTCCGCCCCTTCCGCCCCTTCCGCCCCTTCCGCCCTTTCCGCCCTTTCCGCCCTTTCCGCCCTTCCGCCCTTCCGCCCTTCCGCCCCTTCCGCCCTTTCCGCCCTTCCGCCCTTCCGCCCCTTCCGCCCCTTCCGCCCCTTCCGCCACTTCCGCCCTTTCCGCCCTTCCGCCCTTCCGCCCTTCCGCCTCTTCCGCCCCTTCCGCCCTTCCGCCCTTCCGCCCCTTCCGCCCTTCCGCCCCTTCCGCCCCTTCCGCCCCTTCCGCCCTTTCCGCCCTTTCCGCCCTTCCGCCCCTTCCGCCCTTTCCGCCCTTCCGCCCCTTCCGCCCCTTCCGCCCTTCCGCCCCTTCCGCCCCTTCCGCCCCTTCCGCCCTTTCCGCCCTTTCCGCCCTTTCCGCCCTTCCGCCCTTCCGCCCTTCCGCCCCTTCCGCCCTTCCGCCCCTTCCGCCCCTTCCGCCCCTTCCGCCACTTCCGCCCTTTCCGCCCTTTCCGCCCTTCCGCCCTTCCGCCCCTTCCGCCCCTTCCGCCCCTTCCGCCACTTCCGCCCTTTCCGCCCTTCCGCCCTTCCGCCCCTTCCGCCCCTTCCGCCCCTTCCGCCACTTCCGCCCTTTCCGCCCTTTCCGCCCTTTCCGCCCTTCCGCCCTTCCGCCCTTCCGCCCCTTCCGCCCTTTCCGCCCTTCCGCCCTTCCGCCCCTTCCGCCCCTTCCGCCCCTTCCGCCACTTCCGCCCTTTCCGCCCTTCCGCCCTTCCGCCCCTTCCGCCCTTCCGCCCCTTCCGCCCCTTCCGCCCCTTCCGCCCTTTCCGCCCTTTCCGCCCTTTCCGCCCTTCCGCCCTTCCGCCCTTCCGCCCCTTCCGCCCTTCCGCCCCTTCCGCCCCTTCCGCCCCTTCCGCCACTTCCGCCCTTTCCGCCCTTCCGCCCCTTCCGCCCCTTCCGCCCCTTCCGCCCCTTCCGCCCTTTCCGCCCTTCCGCCCTTCCGCCCTTCCGCCCCTTCCGCCCTTCCGCCCCTTCCGCCCCTTCCGCCCCTTCCGCCACTTCCGCCCTTTCCGCCCTTTCCGCCCTTTCCGCCATTCCGCCCTTCCGCCCTTCCGCCCCTTCCGCCCTTTCCGCCCTTCCGCCCTTCCGCCCCTTCCGCCCCTTCCGCCCCTTCCGCCACTTCCGCCCCTTCCGCCCCTTCCGCCCCTTCCGCCCTTCCGCCCTTTCCGCCCCTTCCGCCCTTTCCGCCCTTCCGCCCTTCCGCCCTTCCGCCCCTTCCGCCCCTTCCGCCCCTTCCGCCCCTTCCGCCCCTTCCGCCCTTCCGCCCTTTCCGCCCCTTCCGCCCTTTCCGCCCTTCCGCCCTTCCGCCCCTTCCGCCCTTCCGCCCTTCCGCCCCTTCCGCCCCTCCGCCCCTTCCGCCCCTTCCGCCCCTTCCGCCCTTTCCGCCCTTTCCGCCCTTCCGCCCTTCCGCCCCTTCCGCCCTTCCGCCCCTTCCGCCCCTTCCGCCCTTTCCGCCCTTTCCGCCCTTCCGCCCCTTCCGCCCTTCCGCCCCTTCCGCCCCTTCCGCCCTTTCCGCCCTTCCGCCCTTTCCGCCCTTTCCGCCCTTTCCGCCCTTCCGCCCTTCCGCCCCTTCCGCCCTTCCGCCCCTTCCGCCCTTTCCGCCCTTTCCGCCCTTTCCGCCCTTTCCGCCCTTCCGCCCTTCCGCCCCTTCCGCCCCTTCCGCCCTTCCGCCCTTCCGCCCCTTCCGCCCTTCCGCCCTTTCCGCCCTTTCCGCCCTTTCCGCCCTTTCCGCCCTTCCGCCCTTCCGCCCCTTCCGCCCTTCCGCCCCTTCCGCCCTTCCGCCCTTTCCGCCCTTTCCGCCCTTTCCGCCCTTCCGCCCTTCCGCCCCTTCCGCCCCTTCCGCCCTTCCGCCCTTCCGCCCCTTCCGCCCTTCCGCCCCTTCCGCCCCTTCCGCCCCTTCCGCCCTTTCCGCCCTTTCCGCCCTTTCCGCCCTTCCGCCCCTTCCGCCCCTTCCGCCCCTTCCGCCCCTTCCGCCCTTTCCGCCCTTTCCGCCCTTTCCGCCCTTTCCGCCCTTCCGCCCCTTCCGCCCCTTCCGCCCCTTCCGCCCTTCCGCCCTTCCGCCCCTTCCGCCCTTTCCGCCCTTTCCGCCCTTCCGCCCCTTCCGCCCCTTCCGCCCCTTCCGCCCTTCCGCCCCTTCCGCCCCTTCCGCCCTTTCCGCCCTTTCCGCCCTTTCCGCCCTTTCCGCCCTTCCGCCCCTTCCGCCCCTTCCGCCCTTCCGCCCTTCCACCCCTTCCGCCCCTTCCGCCCTTCCGCCCTTCCGCCCCTTCCGCCCTTCCGCCCTTTCCGCCCTTTCCGCCCTTTCCGCCCTTTCCGCCCTTCCGCCCTTCCGCCCCTTCCGCCCTTCCGCCCTTTCCGCCCTTTCCGCCCTTTCCGCCCCTTCCGCCCCTTCCGCCCCTTCCGCCCTTTCCGCCCTTTCCGCCCTTTCCGCCCTTCCGCCCCTTCCGCCCCTTCCGCCCCTTCCGCCCTTCCGCCCTTCCGCCCCTTCCGCCCCTCCGCCCTTCCGCCCTTCCGCCCCTTCCGCCCTTCCGCCCTTTCCGCCCTTTCCGCCCTTTCCGCCCTTCCGCCCTTCCGCCCTTCCGCCCCTTCCGCCCCTTCCGCCCTTCCGCCCTTCCGCCCCTTCCGCCCTTCCGCCCCTTCCGCCCTTTCCGCCCTTTCCGCCCTTTCCGCCCTTTCCGCCCTTCCGCCCCTTCCGCCCTTCCGCCCCTTCCGCCCTTCCGCCCCTTCCGCCCCTTCCGCCCTTTCCGCCCTTTCCGCCCTTTCCGCCCTTCCCCCCTTCCGCCCCTTCCGCCCTTCCGCCCCTTCCGCCCCTTCCGCCCTTTCCGCCCTTTCCGCCCTTCCGCCCTTCCGCCCCTTCCGCCCCTTCCGCCCTTTCCGCCCTTCCGCCCTTTCCGCCCTTTCCGCCCTTTCCGCCCTTCCGCCCTTCCGCCCCTTCCGCCCTTTCGCCCTTTCCGCCCTTTCCGCCCTTTCCGCCCTTTCCGCCCTTCCGCCCTTCCGCCCCTTCCGCCCCTTCCGCCCTTCCGCCCTTCCGCCCCTTCCGCCCCTTCCGCCCTTCCGCCCTTTCCGCCCTTTCCGCCCTTCCGCCCTTCCGCCCCTTCCGCCCCTTCCGCCCTTCCGCCCTTCCGCCCCTTCCGCCCTTCCGCCCTTTCCGCCCTTTCCGCCCTTCCGCCCTTCCGCCCCTTCCGCCCCTTCCGCCCTTTCCGCCCTTCCGCCCTTTCCGCCCTTTCCGCCCTTTCCGCCCTTCCGCCCTTCCGCCCCTTCCGCCCTTTCGCCCTTTCCGCCCTTTCCGCCCTTTCCGCCCTTTCCGCCCCTTCCGCCCTTCCGCCCCTTCCGCCCCTTCCGCCCTTCCGCCCTTCCGCCCCTTCCGCCCCTTCCGCCCTTCCGCCCTTTCCGCCCTTTCCGCCCTTCCGCCCTTCCGCCCCTTCCGCCCCTTCCGCCCTTCCGCCCTTCCGCCCCTTCCGCCCTTCCGCCCTTCCGCCCTTTCCGCCCTTTCCGCCCTTTCCGCCCTTTCCGCCCTTCCGCCCTTCCGCCCCTTCCGCCCCTTCCGCCCTTCCGCCCTTCCGCCCCTTCCGCCCTTCCGCCCTTCCGCCCTTTCCGCCCTTTCCGCCCTTTCCGCCCTTTCCGCCCTTGCGCCCCTTCCGCCCCTTCCGCCCCTTCCGCCCCTTCCGCCCTTCCGCCCCTTCCGCCCTTCCGCCCCTTCCGCCCCTTCCGCCCCTTCCGCCCTTTCCGCCCTTTCCGCCCTTCCGCCCCTTCCGCCCCTTCCGCCCCTTCCGCCCTTCCGCCCCTTCCGCCCTTCCGCCCTTTCCGCCCTTTCTGCCCTTTCCGCCCTTTCCGCCCTTCCGCCCTTCCGCCCCTTCCGCCCCTTCCGCCCTTCCGCCCTTCCGCCCCTTCCGCCCTTCCGCCCCTTCCGCCCCTTCCGCCCCTTCCGCCCTTTCCGCCCTTTCCGCCCTTTCCGCCCTTTCCGCCCTTCCGCCCTTCCGCCCCTTCCGGCCTTCCGCCCCTTCCGCCCTTCCGCCCTTTCCGCCCTTTCCGCCCTTTCCGCCCTTTCCGCCCTTCCGCCCTTCCGCCCCTTCCGCCCCTTCCGCCCTTCCGCCCTTCCGCCCCTTCCGCCCTTCCGCCCCTTCCGCCCCTTCCGCCCCTTCCGCCCTTTCCGCCCTTTCCGCCCTTTCCGCCCTTCCGCCCCTTCCGCCCCTTCCGCCCCTTCCGCCCTTCCGCCCCTTCCGCCCTTTCCGCCCCTTCCGCCCCTTCCGCCCTGTCCGCCCTTCCGCCCCTTCCGCCCCTTCCGCCCTTCCGCCCCTTCCGCCCCTTCCGCCCTTTCCGCCCTTTCCGCCCTTTCCGCCCTTTCCGCCCTGTCCGCCCTTCCGCCCTTCCGCCCCTTCCGCCCCTTCCGCCATTCCGCCCTTCCGCCCCTTCCGCCCTTTCCGCCCTTTCCGCCCTTTCCGCCCTTCCGCCCCTTCCGCCCCTTCCGCCCCTTCCGCCCTTCCGCCCCTTCCGCCCTTTCCGCCCTTTCCGCCCTTTCCGCCCTTTCCGCCCTTCCGCCCCTTCCGCCCCTTCCGCCCCTTCCGCCCTTCCGCCCTTCCGCCCCTTCCGCCCCTTCCGCCCTTCCGCCCTTCCGCCCCTTCCGCCCTTCCGCCCTTTCCGCCCTTTCCGCCCTTTCCGCCCTTCCGCCCTTCCGCCCTTCCGCCCCTTCCGCCCCTTCCGCCCTTCCGCCCTTCCGCCCCTTCCGCCCTTCCGCCCCTTCCGCCCCTTCCGCCCTTTCCGCCCTTTCCGCCCTTCCGCCCCTTCCGCCCCTTCCGCCCCTTCCGCCCTTCCGCCCCTTCCGCCCCTTCCGCCCTTTCCGCCCTTTCCGCCCTTTCCGCCCTTCCGCCCCTTCCGCCCCTTCCGCCCTTCCGCCCCTTCCGCCCTTTCCGCCCTTTCCGCCCTTCCGCCCTTCCGCCCCTTCCGCCCCTTCCGCCCTTTCCGCCCTTTCCGCCCTTTCCCGCCCTTTCCGCCCTTTCCGCCCTTCCGCCCTTCCGCCCCTTCCGCCCTTTCGCCCTTTCCGCCCTTTCCGCCCTTTCCGCCCTTTCCGCCCTTCCGCCCTTCCGCCCCTTCCGCCCCTTCCGCCCTTCCGCCCTTCCGCCCCTTCCGCCCTTCCGCCCTTCCGCCCCTTCCGCCCCTTCCGCCCTTCCGCCCTTTCCGCCCTTTCCGCCCTTCCGCCCTTCCGCCCCTTCGCCCCTTCCGCCCTTCCGCCCTTCCGCCCCTTCCGCCCTTCCGCCCTTCCGCCCTTTCCGCCCTTTCCGCCCTTTCCGCCCTTTCCGCCCTTCCGCCCCTTCCGCCCCTTCCGCCCTTCCGCCCTTCCGCCCCTTCCGCCCTTCCGCCCCTTCCGCCCCTTCCGCCCTTTCCGCCCTTTCCGCCCTTTCCGCCCTTCCGCCCCTTCCGCCCCTTCCGCCCCTTCCGCCCTTCCGCCCCTTCCGCCCCTTCCGCCCCTTCCGCCCTTCCGCCCTTTCCGCCCTTCCGCCCTTCCGCCCCTTCCGCCCCTTCCGCCCCTTCCGCCCTTCCGCCCTTTCCGCCCTTTCCGCCCTTTCCGCCCTTCCGCCCTTCCGCCCTTCCGCCCTTCCGCCCCTTCCGCCCCTTCCGCCCCTTCCGCCCCTTCCGCCCTTTCCGCCCTTTCCGCCCTTTCCGCCCTTCCGCCCCTTCCGCCCCTTCCGCCCTTTCCGCCCTTCCGCCCTTTCCGCCCTTTCCGCCCTTTCCGCCCTTCCGCCCTTCCGCCCCTTCCGCCCTTCCGCCCCTTCCGCCCTTCCGCCCTTCCGCCCTTTCCGCCCTTTCCGCCCTTCCGCCCTTCCGCCCCTTCCGCCCCTTCCGCCCTTCCGCCCTTCCGCCCCTTCCGCCCTTCCGCCCCTTCCGCCCCTTCCGCCCCTTCCGCCCTTTCCGCCCTTTCCGCCCCTTCCGCCCTTTCCGCCCTTCCGCCCTTCCGCCCCTTCCGCCCTTCCGCCCCTTCCACCCTTCCGCCCTTTCCGCCCTTTCCGCCCTTTCCGCCCCTTCCGCCCTTCCGCCCTTCCGCCCCTTCCGCCCCTTCCGCCCTTCCGCCCTTCCGCCCCTTCCGCCCTTCCGCCCCTTCCGCCCCTTCCGCCCCTTCCGCCCTTTCCGCCCTTTCCGCCCTTTCCGCCCTTCCGCCCCTTCCGCCCCTTCCGCCCCTTCCGCCCTTCCGCCCCTTCCGCCCCTTCCGCCCTTTCCGCCCTTTCCGCCCTTTCCGCCCTTTCCGCCCTTCCGCCCCTTCCGCCCCTTCCGCCCCTTCCGCCCTTCCGCCCTTCCGCCCCTTCCGCCCCTTCCGCCCTTTCCGCCCTTTCCGCCCCTTCCGCCCTTCCGCCCTTCCGCCCCTTCCGCCCTTCCGCCCCTTCCGCCCTTCCGCCCTTTCCGCCCTTTCCGCCCTTTCCGCCCCTTCCGCCCTTCCGCCCTTCCGCCCCTTCCGCCCCTTCCCGCCCTTCCGCCCTTCCGCCCCTTCCGCCCTTCCGCCCCTTCCGCCCCTTCCGCCCCTTCCGCCCTTTCCGCCCTTTCCGCCCTTTCCGCCCTTCCGCCCCTTCCGCCCCTTCCGCCCCTTCCGCCCTTCCGCCCCTTCCGCCCCTTCCGCCCTTTCCGCCCTTTCCGCCCTTTCCGCCCTTTCCGCCCTTCCGCCCCTTCCGCCCCTTCCGCCCCTTCCGCCCTTCCGCCCTTCCGCCCTTTCCGCCCTTTCCGCCCTTCCGCCCCTTCCGCCCCTTCCGCCCTTTCCGCCCTTTCCGCCCTTTCCGCCCTTCCGCCCCTTCCGCCCCTTCCGCCCCTTCCGCCCTTCCGCCCTTCCGCCCTTTCCGCCCTTTCCGCCCTTTCCGCCCTTCCGCCCCTTCCGCCCCTTCCGCCCCTTCCGCCCTTCCGCCCCTTCCGCCCCTTCCGCCCTTTCCGCCCTTTCCGCCCTTTCCGCCCCTTCCGCCCTTCCGCCCTTTCCGCCCTTTCCGCCCTTTCCGCCCTTCCGCCCTTCCGCCCTTCCGCCCCTTCCGCCCCTTCCGCCCTTCCGCCCTTCCGCCCCTTCCGCCCTTCCGCCCCTTCCGCCCCTTCCGCCCTTTCCGCCCTGTCCGCCCTTTCCGCCCTTCCGCCCCTTCCGCCCCTTCCGCCCCTTCCGCCCTTCCGCCCCTTCCGCCCCTTCCGCCCCTTCCGCCCTTTCCGCCCTTTCCGCCCTTCCACCCCTTCCGCCCCTTCCGCCCTTCCGCCCCTTCCGCCCCTTCCGCCCTTTCCGCCCTTTCCGCCCTTCCGCCCTTCCGCCCCTTCCGCCCCTTCCGCCCTTTCCGCCCTTCCGCCCTTTCCGCCCTTTCCGCCCTTTCCGCCCTTCCGCCCTTCCGCCCCTTCCGCCCTTTCGCCCTTTCCGCCCTTTCCGCCCTTTCCGCCCTTTCCGCCCTTCCGCCCTTCCGCCCCTTCCGCCCCTTCCGCCCTTCCGCCCTTCCGCCCCTTCCGCCCTTCCGCCCCTTCCGCCCCTTCCGCCCCTTCCGCCCCTTCCGCCCTTTCCGCCCTTTCTGCCCTTCCGCCCCTTCCGCCCCTTCCGCCCTTCCGCCCCTTCCGCCCTTTCCGCCCTTTCCGCCCTTTCCGCCCTTTCCGCCCTTCCGCCCTTCCGCCCCTTCCGCCCCTTCCGCCCTTTCCGCCCTTCCGCCCTTTCCGCCCTTTCCGCCCTTCCGCCCTTCCGCCCCTTCCGCCCTTCCGCCCTTCGGCCCCTTCCGCCCTTCCGCCCTTTCCGCCCTTTCCGCCCTTTCCGCCCTTCCGCCCCTTCCGCCCCTTCCGCCCTTCCGCCCTTCCGCCCCTTCCGCCCTTCCGCCCCTTCCGCCCCTTCCGCCCCTTCCGCCCTTTCCGCCCTTTCCGCCCTTTCCGCCCTTTCCGCCCTTCCGCCCCTTCCGCCCCTTCCGCCCTTCCGCCCTTCCGCCCTTTCCGCCCTTTCCGCCCTTTCCGCCCTTTCCGCCCTTCCGCCCCTTCCGCCCCTTCCGCCCCTTCCGCCCTTCCGCCCCTTCCGCCCTTTCCGCCCTTTCCGCCCTTTCCGCCCTTCCGCCCTTCCGCCCTTCCGCCCCTTCCGCCCCTTCCGCCCTTCCGCCCTTCCGCCCCTTCCGCCCCTTCCGCCCCTTCCGCCCCTTCCGCCCTTTCCGCCCTTTCCGCCCTTTCCGCCCTTCCGCCCCTTCCGCCCCTTCCGCCCCTTCCGCCCTTCCGCCCCTTCCGCCCCTTCCGCCCTTTCCGCCCTTTCCGCCCTTTCCGCCCTTCCGCCCCTTCCGCCCCTTCCGCCCTTCCGCCCCTTCCGCCCCTTCCGCCCTTTCCGCCCTTTCCGCCCTTCCGCCCTTCCGCCCCTTCCGCCCCTTCCGCCCTTTCCGCCCTTCCGCCCTTTCCGCCCTTTCCGCCCTTTCCGCCCTTCCGCCCTTCCGCCCCTTCCGCCCTTTCGCCCTTTCCGCCCTTTCCGCCCTTCCGCCCTTTCCGCCCCTTCCGCCCTTCCGCCCCTTCCGCCCCTTCCGCCCCTTCCGCCCCTTCCGCCCTTTCCGCCCTTTCCGCCCTTCCGCCCCTTCCGCCCCTTCCGCCCTTCCGCCCCTTCCGCCCTTTCCGCCCTTTCCGCCCTTTCCGCCCTTTCCGCCCTTCCGCCCTTCCGCCCCTTCCGCCCCTTCCGCCCTTTCCGCCCTTCCGCCCTTTCCGCCCTTTCCGCCCTTCCGCCCTTCCGCCCCTTCCGCCCTTCCGCCCTTCCGCCCCTACCGCCCTTTCCGCCCTTTCCGCCCTTTCCGCCCTTTCCGCCCTTCCGCCCCTTCCGCCCCTTCCGCCCTTCCGCCCTTCCGCCCCTTCCGCCCTTCCGCCCCTTCCGCCCCTTCCGCCCCTTCCGCCCTTTCCGCCCTTTCCGCCCTTTCCGCCCTTCCGCCCCTTCCGCCCCATCCGCCCCTTCCGCCCTTCCGCCCCTTCCGCCCCTTCCGCCCTTTCCGCCCGTTCCGCCCTGCCCTTCCGCCCCTTCCGCCCCTTCCGCCCCTTCCGCCCTTTCCGCCCCTTCCGCCCCTTCCGCCCTTTCCGCCCTTCCGCCCTTCCGCCCTTCCGCCCCTTCCGCCCCTTCCGCCCTTTCCGCCCTTCCGCCCCTTCCGCCCCTTCCGCCCTTCCGCCCCTTCCGCCCCTTCCGCCCTTTCCGCCCTTCCGCCCCTTCCGCCCTTCCGCCCCTTCCGCCCCTTCCGCCCCTTCCGCCCCTTCCGCCCTTCCGCCCCTTCCGCCCCTTCCGCCCTTCCGCCCCTTCCGCCCTTCCGCCCTTCCGCCCCTTCCGCCCCTTCCGCCCTTCCGCCCTTCCGCCCCTTCCGCCCTTCCGCCCCTTCCGCCCCTTCCGCCCTTTCCGCCCTTTCCGCCCTTCCGCCCCTTCCGCCCCTTCCGCCCCTTCCGCCCTTCCGCCCCTTCCGCCCCTTCCGCCCTTTCCGCCCTTTCCGCCCTTTCCGCCCTTTCCGCCCTTCCGCCCTTCCGCCCCTTCCGCCCCTTCCGCCCCTTCCGCCCTTCCGCCCTTTCCGCCCTTTCCGCCCTTTCCGCCCTTCCGCCCTTCCGCCCTTCCGCCTCTTCCGCCCCTTCCGCCCTTCCGCCCTTCCGCCCCTTCCGCCCTTCCGCCCCTTCCGCCCTTCCGCCCTTCCGCCCCTTCCGCCCTTCCGCCCCTTCCGCCCCTTCCGCCCCTTCCGCCCTTTCCGCCCTTTCCGCCCTTCCGCCCTTCCGCCCCTTCCGCCCCTTCCGCCCTTCCGCCCCTTCCGCCCCTTCCGCCCCTTCCGCCCCTTCCGCCCTTTCCGCCCTTCCGCCCCTTCCGCCCTTCCGCCCCTTCCGCCCCTTCCGCCCCTTCCGCCCTTCCGCCCCTTCCGCCCCTTCCGCCCTTTCCGCCCTTCCGCCCTTCCGCCCTTCCGCCCCTTCCGCCCCTTCCGCCCTTCCGCCCTTCCGCCCCTTCCGCCCCTTCCGCCCCCGCCCTTCCGCCCCTTCCGCCCCTTCCGCCCCTTCCGCCCTTCCGCCCTTCCGCCCTTCCGCCCCTTCCGCCCTTCCGCCCCTTCCGCCCCTTCCGCCCCTTCCGCCCTTTCCGCCCCTTCCGCCCCTTCCGCCCTTTCCGCCCCTTCCGCCCTTCCGCCCTTCCGCCCCTTCCGCCCCTTTCGCCCTTCCGCCCTTCCGCCCCTTCCGCCCTTCCGCCCCTTCCGCCCCTTCCGCCCTTTCCGCCCTTTCCGCCCTTCCGCCCCTTCCGCCCCTTCCGCCCCTTCCGCCCTTCCGCCCCTTCCGCCCCTTCCGCCCTTTCCGCCCTTTCCGCCCTTTCCGCCCTTTCCGCCCTTCCGCCCTTCCGCCCCTTCCGCCCCTTCCGCCCCTTCCGCCCTTCCGCCCTTTCCGCCCTTTCCGCCCTTTCCGCCCTTCCGCCCTTCCGCCCTTCCGCCTCTTCCGCCCCTTCCGCCCTTCCGCCCTTCCGCCCCTTCCGCCCCCCTTCCGCCCTTCCGCCCTTCCGCCTCTTCCGCCCCTTCCGCCCTTCCGCCCTTCCGCCCCTTCCGCCCCTTCCGCCCCTTCCGCCCTTCCGCCCTTCCGCCCCTTCCGCCCTTCCGCCCCTTCCGCCCCTTCCGCCCCTTCCCGCCCTTCCGCCCTTTCGCCCTTTCCGCCCTTCCGCCCCTTCCGCCCTTCCGCCCTTCCGCCCCTTCCGCCCCTTCCGCCCCTTCCGCCCTTTCCGCCCTTCCGCCCCTTCCGCCCTTCCGCCCCTTCCGCCCCTTCCGCCCCTTCCGCCCTTTCCGCCCCTTCCGCCCCTTCCGCCCTTTCCGCCCTTCCGCCCTTCCGCCCTTCCGCCCCTTCCGCCCCTTCCGCCCTTTCCGCCCTTCCGCCCCTTCCGCCCCTTCCGCCCTTCCGCCCCTTCCGCCCCTTCCGCCCTTTCCGCCCTTCCGCCCCTTCCGCCCTTCCGCCCCTTCCGCCCCTTCCGCCCCTTCCGCCCTTTCCGCCCCTTCCGCCCCTTCCGCCCTTTCCGCCCCTTCCGCCCTTCCGCCCTTCCGCCCCTTCCGCCCCTTTCGCCCTTCCGCCGTTCCGCCCCTTCCGCCCTTCCGCCCCTTCCGCCCTTCCGCCCTTTCCGCCCTTTCCGCCCTTCCGCCCCTTCCGCCCCTTCCGCCCCTTCCGCCCTTCCGCCCCTTCCGCCCCTTCCGCCCTTTCCGCCCTTTCCGCCCTTTCCGCCCTTTCCGCCCTTCCGCCCTTCCGCCCCTTCCGCCCCTTCCGCCCCTTCCGCCCTTCCGCCCTTTCCGCCCTTTCCGCCCTCCGCCGCCCTTCCGCCCTTCCGCCCTTCCGCCCTTCCGCCCTTCCGCCCTTCCGCCCTTCCGCCCTTCCGCCCTTCCGCCCTTCCGCCCCTTCCGCCCCTTCCGCCCCTTCCGCCCTTTCCGCCCTTTCCGCCTTTCCGCCCTTCCGCCCCTTCCGCCCCTTCCGCCCTTCCGCCCCTTCCGCCCCTTCCGCCCTTTCCGCCCTTTCCGCCCTTTCCGCCCTTTCCGCCCTTCCGCCCCTTCCGCCCCTTCCGCCCCTTCCGCCCTTCCGCCCTTTCCGCCCTTTCCGCCCTTTCCGCCCTTCCGCCCCTTCCGCCCCTTCCGCCCTTCCGCCCTTCCGCCCCTTCCGCCCTTCCGCCCTTTTCCGCCCTTTCCGCCCTTTCCGCCCTTCCGCCCTTCCGCCCTTCCGCCCCTTCCGCCCCTTCCGCCCTTCCGCCCTTCCGCCCCTTCCGCCCTTCCGCCCCTTCCGCCCCTTCCGCCCTTTCCGCCCTTTCCGCCCTTCCGCCCCTTCCGCCCCTTCCGCCCCTTCCGCCCTTCCGCCCCTTCCGCCCCTTCCGCCCTTTCCGCCCTTTCCGCCCTTTCCGCCCTTCCGCCCCTTCCGCCCCTTCCGCCCTTCCGCCCCTTCCGCCCCTTCCGCCCCTTCCGCCCCTTCCGCCCTTTCCGCCCTTCCGCCCCTTCCGCCCTTCCGCCCCTTCCGCCCCTTCCGCCCCTTCCGCCCTTTCCGCCCCTTCCGCCCCTTCCGCCCTTCCGCCCTTCCGCCCTTCCGCCCTTCCGCCCCTTCCGCCCCTTCCGCCCCTTCCGCCCCTTCCGCCCTTCCGCCCCTTCCGCCCTTCCGCCCCTTCCGCCCCTTCCGCCCTTTCCGCCCTTCCGCCCCTTCCGCCCTTCCGCCCCTTCCGCCCCTTCCGCCCCTTCCGCCCTTTCCGCCCCTTCCGCCCCTTCCGCCCTTTCCGCCCTTCCGCCCTTCCGCCCTTCCGCCCCTTCCGCCCCTTCCGCCCTTCCGCCCTTCCGCCCCTTCCGCCCTTCCGCCCCTTCCGCCCCTTCCGCCCTTTCCGCCCTTTCCGCCCTTCCGCCCCTTCCGCCCCTTCCGCCCCTTCCGCCCTTCCGCCCCTTCCGCCCCTTCCGCCCTTTCCGCCCTTTCCGCCCTTTCCGCCCTTTCCGCCCTTCCGCCTTACGCCCCTTCCGCCCCTTCCGCCCCTTCCGCCCTTCCGCCCTTTCCGCCCTTTCCGCCCTTTCCGCCCTTCCGCCCTTCCGCCCTTCCGCCTCTTCCGCCCCTTCCGCCCTTCCGCCCTTCCGCCCCTTCCGCCCTTCCGCCCCTTCCGCCCCTTCCGCCCCTTCCGCCCTTTCCGCCCTTTCCGCCCTTTCCGCCCTTCCGCCCCTTCCGCCCCTTCCGCCCCTTCCGCCCTTCCGCCCCTTCCGCCCCTTCCGCCCCTTCCGCCCTTTCCGCCCTTTCCGCCCTTTCCGCCCTTTCCGCCCTTCCGCCCCTTCCGCCCCTTCCGCCCTTCCGCCCCTTCCGCTCCTTCCGCCCCTTCCGCCCTTTCCGCCCTTTCCGCCCTTCCGCCCTTCCGCCCTTCCGCCCCTTCCGCCCCTTCCGCCCTTCCGCCCTTCCGCCCCTTCCGCCCTTCCGCCCCTTCCGCCCCTTCCGCCCCTTCCGCCCTTTCCGCCCTTTCCGCCCTTTCCGCCCTTCCGCCCCTTCCGCCCCCTTCCGCCCCTTCCGCCTTTCCGCCCTTTCCGCCCTTTCCTTTCCGCCCTTTCCGCCCTTCCGCCCCTTCCGCCCCTTCCGCCCTTCCGCCCCTTCCGCCCCTTCCGCCCTTTCCGCCCTTTCCGCCCTTTCCGCCCTTTCCGCCCTTCCGCCCCTTCCGCCCCTTCCGCCCCTTCCGCCCTTCCGCCCCTTCCGCCCTTTCCGCCCTTTCCGCCCCTCCGCCCTTCCGCCCCTTCCGCCCCTTCCGCCCTTCCGCCCTTCCGCCCCTTCCGCCCTTCCGCCCCTTCCGCCCCTTCCGCCCCTTCCGCCCTTTCCGCCCTTTCCGCCCTTTCCGCCCTTCCGCCCCTTCCGCCCCTTCCGCCCCTTCCGCCCCTTCCGCCCTTTCCGCCCTTTCCGCCCTTTCCGCCCTTCCGCCCCTTCCGCCCCTTCCGCCCTTCCGCCCCTTCCGCCCCTTCCGCCCTTTCCGCCCTTTCCGCCCTTTCCGCCCTTTCCGCCCTTCCGCCCCTTCCGCCCCTTCCGCCCCTTCCGCCCTTCCGCCCTTTCCGCCCTTTCCGCCCTTTCCGCCCTCCGCCCTTCCGCCCCTTCCGCCCCTTCCGCCCTTCCGCCCTTCCGCCCCTTCCGCCCTTCCGCCCTTTCCGCCCTTTCCGCCCTTTCCGCCCTTCCGCCCTTCCGCCCTTCCGCCCCTTCCGCCCCTTCCGCCCCTTCCGCCCTTCCGCCCTTCCGCCCCTTCCGCCCTTCCGCCCCTTCCGCCCCTTCCGCCCTTTCCGCCCTTCCGCCCTTTCCGCCCTTCCGCCCCTTCCGCCCCTTCCGCCCCTTCCGCCCTTCCGCCCCTTCCGCCCCTTCCGCCCCTTCCGCCCTTTCCGCCCTTTCCGCCCTTTCCGCCCTTCCGCCCCTTCCGCCCCTTCCGCCCTTCCGCCCTTCCGCCCCTTCCGCCCCTTCCGCCCCTTCCGCCCTTTCCGCCCTTCCGCCCCTTCCGCCCTTCCGCCCTTCCGCCCCTTCCGCCCCTTCCGCCCCTTCCGCCCTTTCCGCCCTTTCCGCCCCTTCCGCCCCTTCCGCCCCTTCCGCCCTTCCGCCCCTTCCGCCCCTTCCGCCCCTTCCGCCCTTTCCGCCCTTTCCGCCCTTTCCGCCCTTCCGCCCCTTCCGCCCCTTCCGCCCCTTCCGCCCTTCCGCCCCTTCCGCCCCTTCCGCCCTTTCCGCCCTTTCCGCCCTTCCGCCCCTTCCGCCCCTTCCGCCCCTTCCGCCCTTCCGCCCCTTCCGCCCCTTCCGCCCTTTCCGCCCCTTCCGCCCCTTCCGCCCTTCCGCCCCTTCCGCCCCTTCCGCCCCTTCCGCCCTTCCGCCCCTTCCGCCCCTTCCGCCCTTTCCGCCCTTTCCGCCCTTTCCGCCCTTTCCGCCGTTCCGCCCCTTCCGCCCCTTCCGCCCTTCCGCCCCTTCCGCCCCTTCCGCCCCTTCCGCCCCTTCCGCCCTTTCCGCCCTTCCGCCCCTTCCGCCCTTCCGCCCCTTCCGCCCCTTCCGCCCCTTCCGCCCTTTCCGCCCTTTCCGCCCCTTCCGCCCCTTCCGCCCCTTCCGCCCTTCCGCCCCTTCCGCCCCTTCCGCCCCTTCCGCCCTTTCCGCCCTTTCCGCCC
>NW_026991326.1:600000-780000 GCF_036370855.1 Dromaius novaehollandiae
TTTTCATGCAAGTACCTCCTCACCAGCACAGAGCTCACCCTGTTAGAAATGAAATTGTTATTTACCTTTGTGTAGCAGAAATAACGTCCTGCATGACTACTGACACCTCTATATACCAGGACTGCATATAAGGCATAGAGGAGTGGTTCTCCAACGGATTGAGATGCGTATGTTCGAAGATCCAGATACTCAGGATATTTCACATCCTAAAGAGAGACCAAGAAGACGCAAGAATTATCCTGGAATACTTTATGAAATAGCCTGATAAAAACACATCAAAGAACACAGACTAGAAGTACTTAAATGTATTTACTGGTTCACTAAAAAGAGGTCCTCCCAATAAACAACATGGAGTAATTTCAGTTGCAGAGAACTGTTCTCTGCAAAATCAGCTTTCATAGCAGACTATATGTTTACCATCACATGAACTTTATTGTTGCCAGAAGAGAAAAAAGAAATACTTATTGCAGTGATTTTCCTTTGATATCTTCAGTCTACAGTTATTGTCTGTAGATATTAACAACTTTTAGAAGACTATTCTGCTTTGGGAAATCTCCCATTCCAAGAAGACAAAGTTGCACTACAATTTTACATATATATATACACCTTGCTAATCTTCCCACCAGTGAAAGCTGCAAATCTTTTCAGAGATATTGTGAGATGTATTGTAAATCTCTTTGATGCAGGAACCATCTCTTTTACACCTTAAAAACAAGCACAACCAATTTTTTAAAGTATCTTTTTTTCCCAAAAAAGAGTCAAACCAGTTTTGATGCCTCACACATGCCTATGCTATTTGAGTGATACTTACTTGCACTTTTCTTTTCATAAATCCATATGCTGCATTTCACATTTGCTAATTCAGAGAAGATGGCAGGATAGAACTACAAAACAAAGCATTGAGAACATCATCTTTTGACAGACCATCTATTTTTATTATGCCAGAAAGTAAGGCTTACCACCAACTCATAATGTAGCAGGAATCTCTCCCTAGAGCGGATGACCACAATGTTACACAAGGCAGCACTTCTTGTGCTTTCAAAGAGGTGTCAAGAATGGAAGGCATGAATAGTGATGATAAAATGTGTTTTTCTCTAGGCAATAGAGCTGGATAAGTCTGTGTATTATAAGCAAATTCTGCATAATTCACAAATATCAAGGTATTGCTGAAGTCTTGACTCACAGGAATAGTTCCATGTTCTGGCCATTGCTCTTATCTGCAACAGAGGAGAAAGCTCTGGCTGACACAAGAACATCAAGAAGCATTCCAGAAAGAAAACAGCAGTAGAAATCCTGTTAATGAATTTCAGAGAAATAATTCTGAGAACTAAATAGCTCATGCAAATGATTAACACCCCCCCTCCCAAGCTAAACACACAAAGCACATTTTTCCATCAAAACTGTGTCTGTGCTACTCCCCACTCCCTTCTCCCAGGCTCACAGGAGCTGCAGGCAGCAACACATCCAAGCCCTGGCCTGGAGAGATGCAGAAGGAGCTGTTTGGCCCCAGCTCAGAGAAATCTTGGGAAAGGAGAGCCAGAGAAGGCTTGACAACTGATTTCTTCCTGGTTTCTTCTGCCCTTCCAATAAATACTTGCTTGGATATAATTTTGGCAGCAATACTTGTGAGATTTTTCACCCATCATATTTACAACTCTCCCTCACCCTTCTCCCCACACACACACACACACACACACACCCCTCCCCCTCCATCAGGGATAGTCTCATCCTCTCACTTCATTTTTTTATGCACTTACAGAAGTTAATTATAAATGGATTACCAGTTAACGTTGTAAGGTTGTTGATCAGTAGCTGCTTGTGTTGTGTCTTTCTGTTTGCCAGAGTGCATTGAAGTTGTGAAACAGTATGCCGGCTTATAAGCACTCCTGATCTTTCAGTAAATCAGTGCATAACGAGATCTGAATTCCTTTGTTTGACTTTCCTTTTCCAGAACTACAGGCCAGGCAGCCTCACCTCAATCCTTGGGAAGATGATGGAACAGCTCATCCCGGATACCATTTCCAGGCTCATGAAGGATAAGAAGGTGATCAGTAGTAGTCAGCATGGATTCACAAAGGGGAAATCATGCTTAACCAGCCTGAGAGCCTTCTGTGATGGGATGACTCGCTGGGTAGAGGAGGGGAGAGCAGTGGATGTTGTCTCCCTTGGCTTCGGCAAGGCTTTTGACACTGTCTCTCATAAGATCCTCATAGGCAAGCTGAGGAAGTGCAAGCTAGATGAGCAGACAGGGAGGTGGACTGAAAACTGGCTGAATGGCAAAGCTCAGAGGGTTGTGCTCAGCAGTGCAAAGTCTACTTGGAGGCCAGTAACTAGCGGTGTGCCCCAGGGGTCAATGCTGGGTCCAATATTGTTCAACTTCTTCATCAGTGACCTGGATGAAGGGACAGAGTGCACCCTCAGCAAGTTTGCTGATGATACAAAACTGGGAGGAGTGGGTGATACACCAGAGGGCTGTGCTGCCATTCAGAGGGACCTGGACAGGCTGGAGAGATGGGCAGAGAGGAACCTCATGAAGTTCAACAAAGGCAAGTGTAGGGTCCTGCACCTAGGGAGGAATAACCTCATGTACCAGCACAGGCTGGGGGATGACCTTCTGGAAAGCAGCTCTGTGGAGAAGGTCCTGGGGGTCCTGGTGGACAAGAAGTTAACCATGAGCCAGCAATGTGCCCTTGTGGCCAAGAAGGCCAATGGTATCCTGGGGTGCATTAGGAAGAGCATTGCCGGCAGGTTGAGGGAGGTGATCCTCCCCCTCTACTCAGCCCTGGTGAGGCCACATCTGGAGTACTGTGTCCAGTTCTGGGCTCCCCGATACGAGAGAGACATGGACGTACTGGAGCGAGTCCAGCAGAAGGCCACTAAGATGATGAAGGGACTGGAGCATCTCTCATATGTGGAAAGACTGAGAGAGTTGTGACTGTTCAGCCTGGAGTAGAGGAGGCTGAGGCGGGACCTTATCAATGTGTATAAATATCTGAAGGGACAGTGTAGAGAGGATGGGGCCAGACTCTCTTCAGTGGTGCCCAGCGACAGGACAAGAGGCAATGGGCACAAACTGAAGCACGGGAAGTTCCATCTGAGTATGAGGAAAAACTTCTTTACCGGGAGGGTAACCAAGCACTGGAACAGGTTTTCTAGAGAGGTTGTGGAGTCTCCATCCTTGGAGATATTCAAAAGCCATCTGGACATGATCCTGGGCAATATGCTCTAGGTGACCCTGCTTGAGCGTGGGGGTTGGACTAAATGATCTCCAGAGGTCCCTTCCAACCTCAACCATTCTGTGATTCTGTGAAACACAAGAAAGCAGCTGAGGAATGAAGACAGGGACAGAAAAGGCCTCTCCTCCCACACAGGTTGCAGCCCTCGCAACACTGAGGTTTCAGCCAACCGCAGCAGGCATTCTCCACAGCAGGGCAGCTAAGACAGGAGCCTGAAAGGTCTTGAAGGTGGTGAGTTTCAAAGGGAACTTAGAGGACAACAAAAGGGGAAACTGAGAAGACCACACTGAACTCAGGCAATCTTACCCTTTCTGTGTAAGTAGTATATTTCGCACAGCAGAGTAATGCTTCTAATGTAGCAGAAATAACTTCTTTCACAGAGTACCACGGCCTGAGAAAACTTTCATTTTTCCTCTCTAATTACGATTTACATATTGATAGGTATGACCATGCTAGAGGCATGCTTTGAGCAGGGAGGACATAGCTTCTTCCTCAGAAAATGTGAATAACAGTGAGAAGTTAGTATATACGCTTTATGCTGCATTCTCTGAATTGCCTTTTTGTGATTTTTGTATAGATACTCTGCTTACAAACAGCTGTTTCAGGACTTGTTTTTCCACTTTAAAACTTATCAGAAATAATGGCTGGGGTTGAAATATGCAAGAAGACTGTGTGATGCCTTCCATTGCCTAGGCACAACTAAGCTGTTAAGCTTTTGTGATTTTACTCCTCAGCTCCTGAATCTTATTGTTCCACATGCACAAAAGAATGATGTTTGCCTGGGCAGTGTGGTTAGCCTCCAGGCTCAAAGGCACTGCTTAGCATCCTGTGCTTGTCCCTGTGGCTGAGATTTGGATTCCCATTTGCCTGTTTTTCCTTGACATCTCCTCACCTCCCAAAGAATCTCCTGGGTGCTGTAGTTTAGTTGCCTGTTACAGGCAAAAGGATCGCAGAATCATTTTTATAAATTGACTTAAGCTCCTTTGTAATATACTCCCTTCATTGAGAGTCACTTCCAGGATTTCCTTTTTAGGGAACTGCATTTATTGGGTGTAGGGGCAGACAGTGAGGGATCGGACAAGATAGAGTTAAGGAGCCGAAGGCCATGGGCTGAATAGATAGCAGTATGGGAACATAGGGAGTAACCGCACAGAATGAGGGAACATGACCTTTGGGAAGGTATAACGTGGCGCTTGCAAGGAGAAGAGAAAGTACCGTAAATCACTGTGGGAAAGTACCAGTCCGGGCTAGAGCTTATATATAGGGCTTGCTTGCTTGAATACAGTTGATTCTGATCCAGCACATCGGAGTCCGTGAATCAGACCGCCACAACTGGGGGCAAGTTTATGAGTATTTGTTCTTGTACCAGCATTACTTGTGAGCACAACTGGTTCTCTGTCCCTAGAGCAACTTCTATTATATGTAACAATCATATTTCCTCTGTCTTAGTTTTGCTATGTCAAATTACATTCTCCTAGTGTGCTTTTGAATGATTGGCACTTTGTTTTTGGTGCATCTTCATAGCTTGCCTTTGTCACTTTTTGTTTGAATCTCAGTTCCCTTTTTTCAAATGGGACCAGAATTGCTCACGCTATTTTGTATGATATCTCTCAAGTGACAGTATGAACAGTTCTGTGGCTGCTGAGGAACTATTGCTTTTTTCATGATTCTACTGGTGGATTAGTAGTTGATGATTAGCTGATACGCTCCGTTTTGTATCTGGATAAGAATTTGCAGCAACCTCCACATTTACTGAGCCTTGGTTTAGAGCAGAAATTCTTGTGCTGCTGCATTTTTGTACTGAGGAGTTAGTCAGTAGGTGCTGCTGTCAGTGCCGGCCTGGAAATCAGAGCTCTCCTCTGGGCACTCAGTGGGAAATAATGTGGGAATGAGGGTAATTCGTGAAAGGAAGAAACTTGACAGCTTTCAGGAGAATGCTCTTTGTGATTAAGGGAATAAGTTCAGCATATGATCTTTAGAGCCACTTTCTGAATGGATCTGAGTGGGGTAAGGCTGTATTTCAGGACGGAAGAGGATGTTGCAGTAGTTGAGCTCATCATGCCTTGAGGAAGAGATGTAATTATGCAATAGCTTGTGAAGGCAGTACCTCACCCATGTTCTGCAGCCTGTGCAAGACTTGAACAAGGAGAATAAAAATGTATAAAAGGGTTCAAGCCAAAACCTGTGTGCCTCATAATTATCCTCCTGCGTGCATCATAATTAATTGAAGCTCCCTCAGGAGCGCCCTTCTCGATCTGTCCTGCTGTTTTGGTCACATCTGTGAACATGAAGTTCAGAGGAAATCAGGGGGAATAGATTCACAAATACAGTTACTTTGCAAGGCTCTGGCATACTGTGTGCCAAAGTCAAGCTGCATATAAGTACCAGATGCTTTTCTAATCACTCAGATGGCAATACTAATTTCCTCTTGGATTATTTCTCTGTAGAAGTACTCTTAAACAAGAAAAATTCCATAAAGAAGTGTTAATGGCGATTGTGGTGAGAAAGGTTGTTTTGGATGCTGTAAGCACTTGGAGCTTGGAGAAAGCTATCTATTGCTTGATAAGAACACTTTGACATTCTTTAGAGCAGTCAGTTTAGGAAAGAAGAGGGGGGCCTCAGTTTTGGAAGAGCGATGATTCAATACATGCAAAGGGCTTATGTTTTACAGAGTGGATACTTAATGCTCAGTGAAACTGGGTGCTCTGTGTGTCTGATTACAGATTTGAACAACTTGTAGCTGAATTTTGATTGTAAACTAGTTAAACATTTCACCTTCCCAGCAAAGACTGAATTTTGCTCTCACAAGGAGAAACGTGTGATGCAGTTTGAAATCAGATGCACGAGGAATACAGATAATGGGCTGGAAACTTCTTAGCTCTCACAGCACATTCTGGAGGAGGCTTCACTTGATTTTTGATGTGATTTAGTGTGACCTAGTCTTGTTTTTGTTACTGCCTTTGAAATGCTTGTGGATGGAAACATGAAGTCTACAGCAGTGATTCCCCATCCTCCTCCTCCTCTGATGATGAGGAACATTTTGCGAGGTGTAGGAAGCACAGCCCTAACAGAGCTGTCAGAAGGTGAGTGTGATTAGAGAAGAGGGGAGGGAGGAATCTGCTGAAGAGGCAGAGCAGCTGCCTGACTGTGAAGTGTTCTCCTCCCTGCTCCTATGCAGACTCTAAACGGTGGCAATATTTAATCCATTAGCATAATATGTAACTTACTGGCACTGGTGGCTCTAAGGGGGCTCTCTGCAATTGGATTTTTAGACTTGACTCTTTAAAAGCAATTGGATTTCTTTGAAGGGGTTAGGCGTAAACTCTAAATATTTTAATGTAAAATTCTACTGCCCCTCTGCTTTACAGTAGGCTATTCAGAAAGAAACCCCCCCAACAGAAAATTTATAAATAGAGGCGGTGATGGGGTTTCTTTGCCTTTCTTAAACCCAGGACATGGGTTCTGTTGGATTTAGCTTTAGGTAAACTGAGACATCAATACATTTGTGTGCTTGAAAACCTTCTGCCATTACTGAGCTTTTATAGTAGCAGTAAAAAGTATACACGTAGATTCAAAGCATAGGGGATTGCTTGCCATAGTTACAGGCTTAGTGTCTTGTGTGATAAGCGGAAAGTATACTCAAAACATGTCCTGGTTTAAAAAGGTGGTTTGGGAGTTTTGTCTATGAATATTTTTACATACCTGAGAACCTGATTAATTCATAAGCTGGAGAGATTTATCTGTTGGAAGTCAATTGCAATTGTTTGCTTGAAAGACCAGGCATTTCCCTTTATGGGTGCAATGTCTGTAGATTTACTAGTTAGCTGTATATATTCTCTATCAGCAAAACTCAGTTCACAGCATGAGGAAATATAACTTTAAATTCTTCTCTTTCAAGAAGGTTAAAAGTACTGCAAATAAGGAAAGAAAAACCTTCAAATGTTTTGCTGCTTGATTCATTGGCATTCTCTTCTAAACAATGGTAGCTTAGCCTTTCTACTTGATATTTAAGTATTATCTGGAAATACAGAATACCTTTTTCTTCCTCCCAGCTTTAGACTTTCTCCTCAGCTACTGCCGACCATGGCAGCCGCCAGGGCTTTGTGTGTCTGTGTCTGTCTGGGGCTGGGTAGCCCAAACTGGACCCTATTCCCACACACGGTCTCTCCCAGGCCGAGCCAAGGGGAGCAATGCCTTCCCTCGCCCTGCTGGCTGCCCTCTGCTAACACAGCTGGGGTGCGGGGCCAGCCGTGCTGCCGGGTCACGCTGCTGCCTCCAGCTCCGCTTGTCCCCAGGATCTCCTACCTACCTTGGGTACCCACCACCGCTATGACCGTCCCCGAGTGCCCTGCCCCTTTGTGCTGGGAGCTTCCTCCAAAAGGGTCCTACCCCCACCCACTGCTGGGAGCTGCCTCTCACGGTGCCCTGCAGCCACAGGCTGTTTCTAGCCAGGCCGCTTTCCGGCCCAGGCACCACCACAGCAACAGCCACAGCAGTCTCAACTCATCTGCTGTGGCGTTTGCGCAGCAGCACTTCCCTGGCCTCTGTGCAGGGCCAAACTGAGACTGAGGCATGGCCATCCTGGCTCTGCATGGCCTCACTGGCCATCCCAGGGCCTGACACACGGCTCTGCTGCAACCCCAGCTGCCCTTCCGCCCCCAGCGGCTGCCCCCTGAGACTCCCCAGGCCTGCCCCACCCCCGGGCACACCTTGGCATCCCAGGGCTCTCCCAACAGCACTGTCAGCCACCCAGGCCAGCCGCGAGGGCCTCTGCTGAGGTGTCCTGCAAGACCTGGCCCGCCCATGGTGAGCCTGGCCAGCAGGTCTGTGGGGACCTCCCTGGGGACTGTGAGTGCCTGGAGATCCAAGCAGCCAAGGAGAGCAGCTGCCTGGGCAAGGCACAGAGGAGCCCCGAGCTGGGCAGAGGAAGAGTCTTCCTACTCCCCAGAAACCCGCTCCCAGCTGGGCTCAGAAACTGGGCCCGCAGGGCTGGAGGCAAAGATGGGGATCGCCACGGGCACAGCAAGGCACTGTGATGGGGGGGGGTGGCGGGGGGGGGTGGTGTCTCCACGGGGGACTGCCAGGAGATGGTCATGGGGGTCCCCATGGCGAGCGCCAGGGCTTTGTGATGGGGTGGCATCGTGCCCTCAAGGCCATTGTGAGGGGGCGGTCCCCGTGGTGACCATGTCCCTGCTGCGGCCAGAGCCCCCGGGGTCCCCACTCTGAGGAGAGCGGCTCGATCAGCTGCCAGAGTGTCAGGTCCCCAGGAGAGCATCCTGGAGATGGACAAGGAGCGGCAGGCAAGCGCCTGCTCCCAGCCCGCGGATGGCCTTCCAGGAGCGCGGGAGCGCAGGAGCGAGGTGAGTGATGGGGCTGGAGGCAGGGGCAGGCAGCAGGGATGGGACCTGCATGGAGAAAGCAAGGGTGTGGGGTGGGCGAGCTGGGGGTGGGACAGCCAGCCCTGAGGTACTCCAGTAGCAAAGGGTATTATTAATTCCTGGCCCCCAGGGCAGACTGGGGCACACGGATGCTCCAAGGCCACACGGCCGCAGTAACCTCCGCCCTGAGCAGAGAGCAGCTCTGGGCTGAGCTCAGCCTGGCTGTGGCCAGCCTTGTTCTTGCCTTACAAACAGACCCGGAGTTTTCCACCCTTCAGTGGCCTCATGTGCAAGCACAACTGCCTGCATCCTGCCCCTCTTTCTCCCCGCACCTGGGCCACAGGGAGATGCTCGCAGCAATGCAGCGCAAACAGGTCGGGGCTTCATGCCACGGGGATGAGCAGCCTTCACTCCCCAGCCCAAGGAGATCACGGGCCTCTGGGAAGAGACAAAAGCTATATGGCTGAACAGAGACAGTGGTAAAACTTTCTCGAGCCTCCTCCAACCTGCCGATAACCGGACTGGAGGTGCCTGGAGAGGCCAGGAGGTCCCCTGACCCCTTGCAGGCTGGCTGCCTGCTCTGCACAGGGAGTTCACACTGCAGATGTGTGACCCACCTGAAAATCATTTGCCCCCTCTTCAAACACACAAGGGGACCAGAGCTCGCAGACCTCAGAGCCCAGGTTTGGTTTCTCATCCCTCGGCAGGCAATGAGGCAGCGCAGCTCCCAGGGGCTGGGAGCACCTGCAGCTCCCACTGCCATCAGGACAATCCTGTGGCTCCGGGATCTCTGGCCTCCAGCTCAGCAATAGGGAGGCTGTTCCCCAGGCGCTGCGGCCAGCGTGAACTGGCCTTGAAGAGCACAGTATTCCCATAGCTGCTTCTCGCGTGGCTTCTCCAAGCATCTCCTAATGCTTCTCCGCTTCCCCAAATCCTCCTGCCCCTTTGCAGGCCCTTTCCCCCAAAGAAGGCTCCCCCAAAGCCCACAGTCAACCAGCCCCTACCCTCCCCCTGCTCCCACCACCCTGCACCCAGCATCAGGGCCCAGCCCCAGCCTCTGAAACTCAGCCGCATGCCCTTGGGATGGCCCCATCAGCCCCATGCACCTCCTCGCCTGCCCCATGCAAGCCAACAGGCAGCCCATCCAGGTTCCCATGGAGAAATCCTCCCTTGGCCCCGTGGGACCACAGCGAGGCCCAGCTGTCTGCCAGGGCATCCGAGAGAGCCTTCTGCGCCCATTGCTTGCCCTGTGGTAACGAGCCCTCTCCCTGCCTGGCTGTTCAGAGCGGGGTGGCAGACGCCTTCACGGGAGAGCACAGTCATCCAGGTTGGCATCATGGGTGGAAGACGTTTGCCAGTTGGAATGGATGGAGAGCAGGGAGGGCAGCACCAGGCTCACCTGGCCTCTCTTGTTTGCTTCTCTTGCAGAGGGACAGGGTGGAAGAAAGGAACAGGGAAATTGAGAGCATCATGAGAGCGTTTTTGAGGCAGCTTATAGGGATCTTATACCCACTTGCCTGCGAGTATGCAGAGGTCTCGAGAGCAAGTGCACAAGCTTCGGCACACTGGAGTCCCCACTCTGAGGAGAGCGACTCGATCAGCTGCCACAGTGTCAGGTCCCCAGGAGAGCATCCTGGAGATGGACAAGGAGCGGCAGGCAAGCGCCTGCTCCCAGCCCGCAAACGGCCTCCCAGGCTCCCAGGCATGCAGGAGCGCAGGAGCGAGGTGAGTGATGGGGCTGGAGGCAGGGGCAGGCAGCAGGAATGGGACCCACACGGAGAGCACGAGCATGGTGGGGAAGGGGAGCTGGGGCAAGACAGGCAGGCATGAGCTCCTCCAGCGAGGGGGCATTCATTCCTGGCCCTGGGCATTTTCTCTCAGACAAAGCACACTGACCTGGATGCTCCAAGGCCCACACGTGCCCCGTGAGCTCTGCCCTGAGAGCAGCTCTGGGCCAAGCGCAGCCAGGCTGTGTGCAGCCATGAGCTTCCCTTGGACACGGGCTTGGGGTTTCCTGTGCTTCAGGAGCTGCTCCCACCAATGCAACCACCCCCATCACGTGTCTCCTTCTCCCCACAGGTAGGCCAGCAGGAGCTGCACGCAGCAATGCAGCACAGCCGGACCCCGGCTCCGTCCCACCAAAGGGACAGGCTGCCTTCGCTGCCCGGCCCACAGAGCTCACGAGCCTCGGAACACGGCATCACAAAGGTACAGAGCTGAGCAGAGAAGGTGGCAAAGCCTCTGCCTGACTCCCTGCAGCTGCTGAGCAGCAGACGGGAAGTGCTGGCCGAGACCAGGCGGTCTCCGCCCCCCGGCAGGCTGACTGGCTGCTCTGCATGGCAGCCTGCAAGCACATGCCTTGGGGCGTCCCAGGGAGCTGCCTTTGCCCATCTCTTGCCCCATGGTGAGGACCCTTCTCCCCACCCAGCCTTTGGGAGCAGGGCAGCAGCCGCCTGTGTGGGAGAGCGCTGCCATAATCGAGGGCGTCAGGGGCCGCAGGAAGTTTCCATGATGGAAGGATGCAGGGCAGCGGGGGGAACAATGGCAGTAACTTGGCCTTTCTTGTGGGTTTGAGTTGCAGATGGTGGAGGACACTAGCAGGGATGTCACAGTGCAAGCTCTGCATGCCTCCACCGGCCTTCTCAAGAAGGCTCCTTTGAGGCACGGGGAGACACTGCCTGGCAGGACTCATGCGGGAGCAGAGACACCACATCTGCCCGGCTTAGCACCGCTCCCAGCCAAGGCAGCTAGGCAGGCACAGGGAGGCCCGGCGGCCTCTGCATGTAAAAGAGCAGGAGCTACAAGTCAAACCAAGCTGCCTGCTCTGGAAACATCCGGCAGATCTTCTCCCCAAGGCTGGGCCAATGCCATGGATGCGGAAGCTGTGAGCAGGAGAGTCCTGGAGAGAATGACCAAGGCATTAGAGAGGCTGGCTACAAATTCCAGTGAAGCTGCTGCCAAGGAACACTTCCTGCTTGTTAGTGGGGCTGGGATGGCTCTGGGCTCAGGGAAGAGCCTGGAAGAGGAGGAACTAAAGCCATCCCAGCTTTCCTTGCCTCCCCTTCAAAAACCCAAGCGGGAAATTTGTGCTCTTCCCCAGGCAATTCAAGAGCACGTCCGCTCCTTGCCTGAGTCCCGGCCTGGGTCTTCCCCATTAGTGCTGGGAAAAGCAAGGATGTTGCAGGACGACGGCAGCAGAACACCTCTTGCCCTGAAAAGCCAACAGCTCTCAGGAAGCTCCTCCTTTGGTGCAGGAGCACAGACCGTTCCTGAAAGGGAGCTGCGAGGCACACCAGCGTGCAAGGAGCGGCACGAGGCCTGGCCAAGCTGCCTGACAGTGCCAAGGCTGCCACAGTCCCCGTCAGCGGTGGGTTTTGCCAGCACTGGCCAAGAAATGCACCAGGAGCTAGTCAGCAAGCTGCCCCCGGCTCCCAGAGATGCCTGTGCCCAGGAGGTCAAGGCACAATGCTTGGACGCAGTGGTGCAGAGGCAGGACTTGGTGCTAAGCAAGTCCTCAGCATCCCAAGGGGCAGACCTGCAGCCTCCCCACCTGCAAGTGCCCCCAGCTGAGATGCCCCCGGAAGAAACAGCCTCTTCTCCCCTGCAGTGTGCGATGGCAGCCAAAGCTGTTTCAGACACGGCTAGACTCACCAGCCCGCCCTTCGCAGAGGTACCACCCGGCTCTGCAGAAGACATCGCTGCCAGGTGCCACAGTGAAATGGCCCCACCTGAGTCCCCATCGCCTTCCCTGCCGGAGCCTGCTGGCCTTGTTGAGAGCATCATTGCAGAAGCTGGCAGGCAATTGAGGGCTGAGAGCCAGGGGCCTGCCCCACATGGCCCCGCACCGCCTGCCGTGGCTCTGGAGGACGCGGGCCTGGGCCTCGAGGCACACACCATCGATGCAGCAACACTGGCAAGGCCAGACCAGCACCAGAGCACAGAGCGTGGCAAAAGCACAGCCCCCGCAGCTCAGCAAAGGCCTGATCCCCACGCTCATGGGGGCAAAAGGCAGGTCAGCGGGGCTGGTGCACCAGCTTCCCCAGGCAAGGGTGCGGGGACGGGGACACCACAACCAGCGCCGGCAGGGCAGCGCCCAAAACAGCAGCCTTTGGGCATCATCTGCCACGTTGGAGGAAAGCCGCTGCGCATTCACCCGGACAACACCTCGCAGTACCTGGCAGTGCTGTCGATCAAAACAGAGACGCTGGAGGAGCTCAACAGCAGCTGCCTGGCCCGCACCGGGCAGAGCTTGGCCCAGCTGCGGGAAGCCTGTTTGCAGAGGAGGGAGCAGAGCCTGAAGGAGAGCGAGGGCGAGCAAGAGCAGGGCGAGGGGAAACATTTCTCCCTGACAGCCTCAGGATCCCTCAACGTCAAACCCAAGGAGGTGAGTGCAAGGGCTGGGCCGGGGCAGGTGCCAACCCTCCCCGTGCTGGGGCCAGCCGCTGCGCCGTGCCACGACAGCCTGCTTGTGCCAGTGCTGGCAGGGCCCCGCGGGGCCTTTCCTGGTGGGAAAAGGAGCTGCCTTCACAAATCTCCCTCTCTCCTTTCAGCTCCTCGCCAGAAACTCCTTCTACAACTTGTGGAAACCGGAGGTGACGCGAGTGGAGCTCCTCAAGGACGCAAGGTGCAAGTGGGAGGTGCTGGAGCGGCTGTATGCCCATGCCCCCAGGAGGGAGCGGGAGGTGGGAAGAGGCAAGAGAGTCCCGGGAGCGCTGCAGGAGGAGCAAGCGGACTGGCCCAGTGAGGAAGAGCACACTGATGAAGAGCTTCTGCAAGGGGAGGAGCTGGAGGGAAAGCCCTCCCTGTGCATGACCTGGGTCAGACCTAGCCTCAGGAGCCTCTTCACAGACACAGAGACGTGCCCCCAGAAGGTGCCCTGCTCTCCCAACGGCAAGGTCAGAGACGCTACCGGGGAGGCAACGGGCGACCTGCAGAGCACGCCTCTCGCCCCAGCAGTGCCCAGAGGAGCCGAGGCAGCGGCACCTGCTTTGGCCGATGGCTTTCAGGACGCGGGGGACAGCGCGTCTCTCGCCCCATCAGCATTTCTGAGCGCAGGAACAAAGCCGGAGGAGGCCTCCGCCACAGCCAGCATCCCTCCGGATGTGGGGGAAAATGCACCTCTGACTCCATCAGTTCCTGCAGAAGCTGTGCCACAGGCCTCTCCCTTGGCCGCAGGCACTTGGGCTGAGAGCAACAGCCTGCCTCTCCAACAGCCATTGCCCAAGGAAACACCACCAGCGACCTCTGCCTTGGCTGGAGGCCCTCCTCACCAGGTGAGCAACGAGCACGCCATTGGCACCCATGATGAGAGGGAGCTGCTGTGTCAGCTGCGTCTGGGGTGTGCAGGGTGGGGGCAGAGAGCTGCCCCATCGCGTGGCACCCCCCCGGCCATGGTGCCAAGCGGTCACCCCCAGCCATTTACCCTCTGCAATGTCTCCCATGGGGGAGATGCCTGCTCCTCTCTGTTTCAAAGTGCCAAAGGCACAGGGCTGACGTGCCCTCCACCCCTTGTGCTGCGTTCAGCCCTGGGGCATGGAGGCTGAGCGAGGAGGGGAGGGGCGGCCCCAGCAGCAGCCCCCTCCCACACCCGGTGAGCGACCCCCACTTCTGCCATGCACCCGGCCGCCTCCATTCGCCGCTGCCCGTCGCGGCCCCCAGCCAGCCCAGCCCTGCTGCTACGGCCTTGTGCCATTGCTGTGCCAGCCGCAGCTCCCTCCCCTTGGGACTCGCAGCTGGTGGCAGCATCCCCCGACCCCAAGCCCTTTCCCCCGTCCATCCCGGGGCACCAGTATCCTGAGCATCGCCAGCTGATGGCACGCGGGTGTGTGTTCTTGCTCTGCCCATGCAGGTTGCCTCTGAGCCCAAAGGCGAGCAGAAGTCATCCTCTTCCTTCAGGCACACACCAGAGGCTGACCCAGGTACGTACCCAAGTCAAGAGCCCTTCTGGGGACGGGGGGGCCTGTGCCGGCACAGCAAGGGGCACCGAGGCCGGCAGCAGGAAGCCCTCGGGAGCTGGCTGTGCCGAGGCCACGACCCCGCGGGAAAGCCCTTGGTGGCAGGGGACAGGCAGGTGCCGGTCCTGCGCCCTCGCTGCCCCTCACACGCGGCTCTCCTTCCCACCACAGGCAACGCCACCCTCCCGCATGCTGCAGCGCCCAGGCGATGGCCCTCATGGCTCAGCACAGCACTTCGGGCTCTGCGCAGAGCTTTCTGCTGCCGCTGTGTCACGGGGCAGCGAGAGGAACGGCGTGCGGGTGCAAGTGCCGGGCAGGTCCCCTGAGATCGGGGCTGGCGCAGAGCAGAGAGCAAGAGCGACGGAGACGCTGTCCTGGGTGCTACAGAAATGCTGCCACAGCTCTCACAAGCCCTAGCCGGTGACAGCCATTGCCTGCTTCGAATAAAAAACCCTGGGAGGCTTTTTCTGCCCGTGTTACTTGGCGTTGGGTGCGTCTCCAGAGGAAGACTAGTGCAGGCAACGCCAATGAAGCCAGTCAGGTCTGGAGGGAAACCCATTCAACCAGTCAAAGAGTCCCAGAGCAGCTGGGGTGGGAAGGGGCTTCTGGAGGTCTCTGCTCCAAGCTCCTGCCGCAAGGGGTGGCAGCCAGAGGGGGTTTCCCAGGGCCTGGCAGAGCTCGGACTCTCTCTGTTGGAGCACCCTTAGGCTTCAAAGGCTTTTGGCACTCTCAGATGGGAATTTTCCCTGCTGCCCCTTGTGTCCTTGCCCCTCGTCCTGGCCCCAGGCACCTCGCGGATGCGCTGGCTCCATCCTCTGGCTCCATCCTCTCCCCACCCTGCCCTTGGCAGCTGCAGGCAGCAGCCAGATCCCCCTGCACCTTCCCTTCTCCCAGCTGAACACACCCAGTGCCCTTGGCCTCGCCTCATACGTCCCATGCTCCAGCTCCCCACCGGCTCGGGGGCCTCCGCTGGGCTCGCGCCAGTGTGTCTGTGTCTGTCTGGGGCTGGGTAGCCCAAACTGGACCCTGTTCCCACACATGGTCTCTCCCAGGCCGAGCCAAGGGGAGCAATGCCTTCCCTCGCCCTGCTGGCTGCCCTCTGCTAACACAGCTGGGGTGCGGGGCCGGCCGTGCTGCCGGGTCACGCTGCTGCCTCCAGCTCCGCTTGTCCCCAGGATCTCCTACCTACCTTGGGTACCCACCACCGCTGTGACCGTCCCCGAGTGCCCTGCCCCTTTGTGCTGGGAGCTTCCTCCAAAAGGGTCCTACCCCCACCCACTGCTGGGAGCTGCCTCTCACGGTGCCCTGCAGCCACAGGCTGTTTCTAGCCAGGCCGCTTTCCGGCCCAGGCACCACCACAGCAACAGCCACAGCAGTCTCAACTCATCTGTTATGCTGTTCTGCGCAGCAGCACTTCCCTGGCCTCTGTGCAGGGCCAAACTGAGACTTAGGCATGGCCATCCTGGCTCTGCATGGCCTCACTGGCCATCCCAGGGCCTGACACACGGCTCTGCTGCAACCCCAGCTGCCCTTCTGCCCCCATAGCACAGCAAAACACCCATTATGTACCAGTTACTACCCCAAAAGAACACTACCTTCTGCCCATGTATTACCTACACCCAGCCTACGACACTTAGGAAGTGGAGAACAGCCCGGAATTCTTGGCAACATTTTCTAATGGGAGCATTGCATGGGAGCAGCGATCACGGAGCTGAGGACAGCAGGGCCTCCTGTGCCATCAGGGTGAGAGGCCTTCCCACAACTCGGCAGTCAGCAAACGCTCTGCACAGCCAGGACAACAACCCTTCTCCTAGTTCATGGTTTGACCTGCTGCAGCTCCAGCAGGAAGCAGCCCCATCGGCAGCACCACTGCCCCGCCCCAGCGGGAGGGCACCCGCCGGCATCTGAACACACCCACAGCCCCCCCCACCCGTCCCCAACCCCGACCCAGATGCACCCGCCCGCTTCCTCCTCTCCTTTCCTCCCTCCTCTTCTCTCCCCCAGGTCAGGCCCCACCCCTTCCTCCCCTCCCCGAGGACCCTGCATGCTGGACTCTGATTGGTTGATAGAGCTGTCAGTCCCACCCAGACCCGCCCACCTCCTCTTGCCGGCCAACAGCAGGGCCACACTGGGGGTGTTGCCATGGCAATGCTGTGGCCACGTGACCCGGTGGCGACCCCTCCCCTGGGCGGGACGGCGCCATCTTAGTGGCGGCTGTGGGGTGAGAGGCCCCTCGAGCGCTGACGAGCTGCTGCTGCAGGCTGAGGCGCATCGAAATGCGGTTCGTGCATGGGGCGAGTCTGGACACGGGGGCAGAGGGACCGCAGCCTGCCCCGAGGAGTCCTGACGTTCCTGCAGTTCTGCCTGCGGCCTCCTTCCCGACGCGGCCCTCGGGCAGCCCAGGCTGGCGCTGTCTCCTGGGGGAGCTGCAGCGTGGGGCTGCCGCGGGGTGGCCTGTCCGACGTGTGCCGCCATGGAGCAACGCCCGCGGTTTGCACCCCAGTTAGGAACAGAGAGCCGCTGGGTCTGGGGGAGGCTGTTAGCTGCAGAGGACTTCCTGCTGTCCTGCAGAGCAGTTCAAGTGCTGTTAACGTCTGCCATAATTTCTTTCTCATGTCTGACTATGACCTTTAGAATTTCTCTTTTTCTCCTACAAAAGTGGATTTTTCACTGTATTCGGGGGAGGGAAAATGAACCTCAGTGCAGTGTGATTGCAGAGTCTCAAGCACTTGTTCTTAAACCGCTCTGTACAAAGCAAACATTTGAACTAACTTTCTTTTAGTTTTGAAGAACCTAGCTAAGTGTTAATTTGACTCTGTCGTTATCTGCAGTCCACACTGAGATGTCCTGCTGCTTGTATGCATTGTGTCCAACCTTTTTTGACACTTGGTTTTCTTTGCTCTTGTGTGTGCAGCTTTCTGTCAGTCCCACAGAAGCAGTATAGCAAGCCAGCGGATGATGTGAAGGTGATGGAAGATCTTGTGTTGTTTGGTGATGCAGAGAAGTTTAAACATTCATTTATCTTACCCTTTCTGTGTAAGTAGTATATTTCGCACAGCAGAGTAATGCTTCTAATGTAGCTGAAATAACTTCTTTCACAGAGTACCACGGCCTGAGAAAATGTTCATTTTTCCTCTCTAATTACAGTTTACATATTGATAGGTATGACCATGCTAGAGGCATGCTCTGAGCAGGGAGGACATAGCTTCTTCCTCAGAAAATGTGAAATAACGGTGAGCAGTCAGTATATAGGCTTTATGCTGCATTCTCTGAATTGCCTTTTTGTGATTTTTGTATAGATACTCTGCTTACAAACAGCTGTTTCAGGACTTGTTTTTCCACTTTAAAACTTATCAGAAATAATGGCTGGGGTTGAAATATGCAAGAAGACTGTGTGATGCCTTCCATTGCCTAGGCACAACTAAGCTGTTAAGCTTTTGTGATTTTACTCCTCAGCTCCTGAATCTTATTGTTCCACATGCACAAAAGAATGATGTTTGCCTGGGCAGTGTGGTTAGCCTACAGGCTCAAAGGCAAAGGCACTGCTTAGGGTCCTGTGCTTGTCCCTGTGGCTGAGATTTGGATTCCCATTTGCCTGTTTTTCCTTGACATCTCCTCACCTCCCAAAGAATCTCCTGGGTGCTGTAGTTTAGTTGCCTGTTACAGGCAAAAGGATCGCAGAATCATTTTTATAAATTGACTTAAGCTCCTCTGTAATATACTCCCTTCATTGAGAGTCACTTCCAGGATTTCCTTTTTAGGGAACTGCATTTATTGGGGGCAAGTTTATGCATATTTGTTCTTGTACCAGCGTTACTTGTGAGCGTAACTGGTTCTCTGTCCCTAGAGCAACTTCTATTATATGTAACAATCATATTTCCTCTGTCTTAGTTTTGCTATGTCAAATTACATTCTCCTAGTGTGCTTTTGAATGATTGGCACTTCATTTTTGGAGCATCTTCATAGCTTGCCTTTGTCACTTTTTGTTTGAATCTCAGTTCCCTTTTTTCAAATGGGACCAGAATTGCTCACGCAATTTGTATGATATCTCTCAAGTGACAGTATGAACAGTTCTGTGGCTGCTGAGGAACTATTGCTTTTTTCATGATTCTACTGGTGGATTAGTAGTTGATGATTAGCTGATACGCTCCGTTTTGTATCTGGATAAGAATTTGCAGCAACCTCCACATTTACTGAGCCTTGGTTTAGAGCAGAAATTCTTGTGCTGCTGCATTTTTGTACTGAGGAGTTAGTCAGTAGGTGCTGCTGTCAGTGCCGGCCTGGAATTCAGAGCTCTCCTCTGGGCACTCAGTGGGAAATAATGTGGGAATGAGGGTAATTCGTGAAAGGCTCTAGCAACTTTGTTTGCTGTGAGGGAAGAAACTTGACGGCTTTCAGGAGAATGCTCTTTGTGATTAAGGGAATAAGTTCAGCATATGATCTTTAGAGCCACTTTCTGAATGGATCTGAGTGGGGTAAGGCTGTATTTCAGGACGGAAGAGGATGTTGCAGTAGTTGAGCTCATCATGCCTTGAGGAAGAGATGTAATTATGCAATAGCTTGTGAAGGCAGTACCTCACCCATGTTCTGCAGCCTGTGCAAGACTTGAACAAGGGGCATAAGAATGTTTAAAAAGGTTCAAGCCAAAAACTATATGCCTCGTAATTATCCTCCTGCGTGCATCATAATTAATTGAAGCTCTCTCAGGAGCGCCCTTCTTGATCTGTCCTGCTGTTTTGGTCACATCTGTGAACATGAAGTTCAGAGGAAATCAGGGGGAATAGATTCACAAATACAGTTACTTTGCAAGGCTCTGGCATACTGTGTGCCAAAGTCAAGCTGCATATAAGTACCAGGTGCTTTTCTAATCACTCTGTTATGGAAATTAGGCTTGTTGGCCACCATAACAGGGCTCGACCCTAGGTTCCCGCAAGTACAGTTCAGAGCCAATCAGAATCAAAGCAAATTAAATAATTAAATTTTAATCACGCACGTGCCGTAATTACAGCTCGAGCTGGGTGCCTCCAAAGAGGAACCCCAACAAAAAAAATCCTGGGCAATTATAGTTTTTTCAACTTAAGTTTCCCACCCCTCACGCAGTAGTTAGACCAATAGTAATTTTTAGATCTGGGGTCTCCTGCTCCTCATTGGATCTCACTGATGTTCCTAGGTAAGCTGTTTTTCTCCTTATCTTTATTTTTTGCGGTCTCTGCTGACGGTTGTACCTTTATTTTGGTTGGGTCTTACTGTTTTCTCTCAAGGTCCTGAGGAGGAGGAGGAGGAGGTGATTCTAAATCATAACAATTAACACTGCCCCAGCAGTGAGCTAAGGCTTTGCCCCTCAAGGTCCTAATGCCCTGTCTTATTTCAAAGCCTTGACACCCTCCCTTTTGGAGTGTGAGACGCAGGAACGCAGACTGCTTGTAACTTCCTTATCTTCCCAGCTGGAACCAGCTCTGAGGCGCTTTTCTTCCTGGACTAAGTAAAAGTTCATTATTTTATCTAAGTGCGGCCTAAGGCTTCAGCAAATTTAGCTACTCATGCTAAGCAAGTTTTAGAGAAGTTGTGCTAAGCAGCTACAGTTTCAGTTTGCTATTCCTTAACAGTCCCCCCTTTGTTTTTATTAAGCATCCCTGCTAATGCTTTAAACAGAGTTCTCGAAGCCTTTTGAGGCGTACTATCACTTTCCATAATCTTATGTATAATATAATCATAAGTAATAGGCATAACAGTTAACACAACTACTACTGGGTGCAACACATGATTATAAATCCCTGTTGCAGTTGGTGACCATCCTAGAAGAATTTGCCAGCCATGATGTTCTCTGTCCTTCTTTACCCTTTCCAAGATGTGGTGTATCTCTTCCGCATCATGATGAATGGTGATGAGAGGGTTTTTTTTTTTTTGTCCATTGTTTCGGGCGAGTTCTAGCAGTCGACGCAGGTCATCATGTTGCAGTAGTTTCTTCACCAGTGTGAGATTCATTCCAATGGGGGTAGGTAGTAGATTTTGAATTAATGTATAATTAGATTGTAACAATTGATAAGATCTAATAGGAGCTGAATAATTAAAGTCGCATCCCATAATTTTGGGTAAAGTTACAAATACAAATATTTGAGTAATTAATTACTTGTATCTACAACAATGTTATCTATGAATATAAGATTACAAAATGTTCTTACACATACACATCCTTTTTTAACATATACAAGTACAGTTCAACTCTAACAGCAAAATAAGGTGGTGTGGATTGGTATCATTGAGCGTTTGTTTATTTATTTATTTTAAAGATTTTCAAGCCTTTTTTGCATACTTAGAACATACTGGATTAGTCGTTCATCTCTGTCTAACAGGCTGGTCTTAGCTGGAATAGTAAGTGCCTGGTATCGCTAAATGTCTCCCCAAAAGAATGTCTGCTGGTGTTAGTCCTATGGGTTGCCGTGGGGCATTTCAAACATCCCATAGAGCTAAGTTTAATGCTTCTGGCCATTTTAGGCTAGCACGTGTGCATATTCTTGTTCTTTTTTTTTTAAATGTTCTATTCATTCTTTCTACTTGTCCTGAAGATTGTGGGTGATAAGGGGTACATAGGTTTTTTTTTTATTCCTAATGATTTATATAATTGAGTGATTGTGCTTGCCATAAAATGGACACCCTTGTCTGAATCAGTGGCTTCTGGGACTCTCTACCTAGGTGTGATTTCTCTCAGTAAGGCTTTTACTACTCCCCCTGCATCAGCCTTTCTTGTTGGGAAAGCTTCTACCCAGTCTGATAACTGATCTACTCTCACTAACAAGTGTTTATACCCATTGGCAGATGTCATACCCGCATAATCTATTTGTAGCCTTTGGAAAGGGAAGTAGGCCCATGGTCGTCCCCCTAACTCTGAGCTTGGTTTGCTACTTAAAGTCTTCTGGCAGGTCAGGCAGCTATTCATTATTCTTTTAGCAGCCGCATAAATTCCTGGAGCAGGCCATACTTTCTGTACCTGCTTAGCTATTGCCTCGGCTCCCCCATGAGCTGTATTGTGAAACCACCTGGCTATAGTAATTAAATATTTTTTTGGTAGAATTGGTTTTCCTCCAATTGTCCATATTCCATCATCATTTTGTTTTGCTTCCCACTGTTCCCATTGTTTTTTCTTTTCCATGGAGCAGTCCTTTTCATACATGGTTTTGGGCTCTATTAAATTTGGCCACTCACTTTGGTTCATCCTTGGAACTGCCCCCATACATTCTCTCAGAGGTTGTCGAGCTGCAGCCTTCGCAGCAGCGTTAATGTATTTCCTCTACTACTTTCTGTAGTGTCTTTAGTATGGGCTGGGCAGTGTATTACAGCAATTTCTTTGGGGCAGTTGAACTGCTTCCAGCAAATCACGTATTTCTTCTCCACTAGCTGATTTCTTTCCTGATGACAAAAAAATCCTTGTTCTTTCCATAACATCCCTGTTGCATCAAATACTCCAAATGCATATTTAGAATCAGTATAGATATTTACCTGCAGCTTCTTACCAATTCTTGCTGCTTGGGTCAATGCTATTAATTCTGCTCCTTGAGCACTTACAGACGGAGACAAAGGATTGGCCTCAAGTACCTCAAAGATGTTAGTGACAGGATAACCTGAGTGGCGCCTTCCGTCCAAATAATAGGATCATCCATCTGTAAACAGAACTAAGTCTGGGTTTTCCAAAGGTTCATCTTTAAGGTCCTCCCGGGGCTTGCTCGAGCCGACGATCACCTGCTCACAGGAATGATGTGGCTCTCCATCCTCCAGCAGAGGCAATAGCATTGCTGGATTTAAGATATTGCATCTCTTTAAAGTCACATTATCTGCATGCAGTATTATCAGTGCATAGCGGTGAGCTCTCTGTGGGGATAGTGCTGGAGTTGCGTATTGTTTCATTAACAGTTCTACTTCATGTGGCACATACACAGTCAGTGAGTGACCCAAAACTTCAGGTCGTGTTTTTTCAAGAAGAGCTGCAGTAGCTGCTATTGCTCTGATGCATCCTGGAGTGCCTTTAGCTACCACGTCTAGCTGCGTGGAGTAATAGGCCACTGGTCTGCGGTGAGGACCTAGTTTTTGGGTCAGTACCCCACTTGCTACTCCCTGTCATTCATGGACAATTAATTCAAACGGTTTGCTATAATCTGGCAACCCTAGAGCAGGGGCTGAAACCAACGCCTTTTTTACAGATGTAAAAGCTTTCTCCCTTTCTGGGCCCCAGGCCAAAGGCTCTATCTCCTCTTTTTTTGTTGCCTGCACTAAAGGCTTAGTAAGTTCTCCTAACCCAGGAATCCATGGTCGGCAAAATCCTACAGCTCCTAAAAATCCCCTAAGCTGTTTTTTTGTTACAGGACGAGGCATATCAAGAATTGTCTTTACTCGTTCCAGATAAACTAACCTGTGTCCTTCCTTTAAAATAAAACCCAAATATTTTACCTCTCGTCGACACAGCTGAAGCTTAGACAGAGATGCTTGATGCCCTTTTTCTGCAAGAGCATTACATAGAGAAATAGTGTCTTTTAAACATGTCTCATAATCTTTACCTGCTAATAACAAATCATCCACATATTGTATTAACACTGAATGTCCTGGAAGTTCGATATCTGAGGGATCATTTTTGAGTATACGCGAAAAAATAGTTGGAGACCCAGTAAATCTTTGTGGTAGTCTCATCCAAGTTAATTGTCGTCCCTTCCAAGTGAAAGCAAAGAGATCTTGGCTATCTTCAGCTATCGGTATACTAGAAAAAGGCTGCCGTTAGGTCAATCACGGTAAAATAAGTTGCCCAGTGAGGTATTTGTAATAACACGGTTGATGGGTCAGGAACTACTGGGTGTGGAGTAATTACATGTTGGTTTATAGCCCTTTAGTCTTGTACAAACTGATACTCTGGATCACCATCAGAATCTTGCCTGTTCTTTTTAACTGGCAGAATTGGGGTGTTGTACAGGGATTCACAGACTCTAAGAATACCTAGTTTCAAATAATGATCAATTTGTTTTTGGATACTCTTCTCTGCTTCCTTTGGGATAGGGTATTGTTTAACTGTGGGAGGCAATCCCCCCTTTGTTTTTATCGAGACTGGACTAGCTGATTTCTGTAGTCCCACATCCATTCCTGAAGAGCTCCATAACTTTTTAGGAACTGATTCTAAACCTGTTGGAATCTGCAGATTAGTTGACTCTGGTTCTGGTGTCTTAGCCAGAACACATGAACCCATAATTATTAATTTTATCCCTTCCGGCTGTAAACAGATCTGAGTATCCGAGGCTTGCAGGAGATCTCTCCCTAAGAGGCAAGAGGGCGAGTCTGTGGAAATTATAAAGCAGCCCCACACTCTTTTACCTCCAATAGTGGGCAATAAAGGCTTAGATAACATTCGTTCGCCTTTTCCCATTACTCCTCGCATCACTATTTTATCTGGTGACTTGCATCCTTTAGGCTCAAAATTTAAAAGGGAAAGGGTGGCTCCAGTATCCACTAGAAAGGGAACTTCTAAACCTTCTGTATTTGCCATTACATGGCCCTTCAAATCCAAACCTATATCCCATAAATTTACCCCAATTTCCACAGTATTTTCTGAGTCTCCTATCTCCTGTCATTGTGGACTGACTGGGAATCGCCTGATCTCCTTCTTAGTGTTTGATTGTCTCATGCTGGCCCCTCTATTCCTAAATACACGGGGCCTCACTGGGCATTCCTGCTTCCAGTGTCCTTGTTCCCTGCAATAATGACAAACATCATTAACTCTTGATTGTACAGCACGTTCACTTTGATTCCATCTATCTCCCCTGGTTCTGCCGTGCCCCCTCCCCTTGCCAGCCTGGCATATGCTCTTTAAAATACTTAAAAGTGTGTCTTGTTGAGCCAGTCAGCTCTTATTGTCCCTCCTGGTTTGTGTTAGGTTATGGGACTAAAGGCTAATCTCCACACACACAGAGGAGCAGAGGAACAATGACAGGCTGAGGAACCCTCCGTAACCTCATCAGAACCAACAGGGCTCCCTAACATGGCTCCTCAGCCCATGATCCTGGTGTGACACCCACCACATGAGTCAGTGGTCTCCCTGGACCACCTTGCAGATCCCCTTGGAGGGGTTACTGCTTGCAGGGCTATGGGACTCAATACGGGATGCCAGGAAGAACATCTTGCAATTGAGACTCATTATGGGCTGTTTAGAGGAAAGACCCAAGGCAGTGAAAGAGAGGGATCAAGCTAGTTTTGGGGAGGAACCAATGTGGAAAAGCAGAAGAAAAAGGGGATAAAAGGTGCAGATTGCTTGTGAAAAGGTGCTTGGCCAGTAAGCTGCTCTGGCCCTGTGCCTGATAACTGCAGCCTGTCCTGTCCTCTTCTTAACTCCCTTGTGAACTATTCTCTGGGGTGAGGGGACCCTCTCCTTTCTGTTTGTGCAAGTGCTGTTTTCTGTGTTGAGCTGTGTGACTGGTGATAAATATATGCAGTGTGTGCAGGTGTGCTTGTCTGACTACTGGTAAAAAAGGTTCAGCCTTGCTATTGCCTGGACCTGGGGACATGGAGCTGTGGCAGCCTGGCTTCTGTTGGGCTATCGGATTTGGCATCTCCTACCTGAGTGCACATACAAGGCTGAGTGGAGGCAGTCTCGTGTGGGAGCTCCCACTGCTGCTGTCAGTGCTGGCCCCTCTGTACCACTGGTGTTGTTAAAAAGCACGTGTGTGGTGGCATACTTTCCCAGCTGCTCAAATCTACCTATGAATGCAAAAGAAAGATGGTTTTGTGCTGCTTCCCAGCAGAAGCGACCAGCCTGTGCCTTGCAGTGGATTTCCCTACAGGAAAGGGGAGCTGCTCAACCTCATGCACTATCCCACAGGCCACTGTAGCATAAAGAGCTCTGTCTGTTTGCCTCTCCTTTCAGCTAGGAAGCTCAGGAGCAAGCAGTGCAAGCCAGACCCTGGACTGGGGAATCAGGGTGTCTGGGTGCTGTAGGGGCCTTCCTCCAGGGACACCCCCCCCCCCGAAGGTAAGCACTGCCCCAGAGCTGACACTGGACAGCCCAGGGACTGGCTGAGGCACAGAGGAGAGAAATGGCATTCCCCAGACTTGGCTGCCAGCAGTGCACTGGAGCTGGGAGGGAACCCAGGTGTCTGGGCTCCCAGTCAGCCTCTCCCCTGCTCTCCCCAGTAGACCCCTGCCTTTCACCTTCCCACCCAAACCAGAGAGGAGGGAGGCAGTCTTTGTGCACCAGCCCTGCACCACCCCCATGCCCAGCCCCGCTGCCCCAGGGCTGTGGGTGCAGCAGGTGCAGGTGTGCTGGACACTGTGCTGTGTGCACGCAGCACTGTGTTTGGGCAGGTGTGTGGAAAAGGGGCATGTGCAGCGTCCACGGCGTGCACAGGTCTCTTATCCCCATTCGGAACCACAGATATTAAGGGGGATCTTTGGCCACACCATGCTGCGTACTTCTGTAATATGCCCATTTAACGGTAAATTCTCTTGCTCCAGACCAACTGCAGGAGGTATCTTGGGGATGAAGGCACTCGCACCAGCTCCATGAATTCTGAGTCCATTGAACCACATCAGTGTGTCACAAGATGTGCAACTCGGGAAGGTGAGAGAAGAAAGAGGGAAAAAGAAGAATCAGAGACTCTAAATGCAGCAACTTAGGAAATTATTGTTGGTCTCTCTCATCTACTGACATAAACAAGCACAAAGTGCAATGGACTTTAGCAGCATTATTATGTTTTGGGAAGTCCAGTAAACTGGTGCTGCTTGGAAGATATACTGCAGAGGGAAATACAAGTTATCCCCGTACTTACCCTGAGATCTGCCTTGTGATAAGCTTGTATCACTGCTGCAATACCTTTGCTGAGGCAGCCTGGAAAAATGCAAAAAGACAGAGTGCCCATACCCTCTATTAGAACAGGTTTGGCTTTCAGGAACAAGGTGCTCTGAAAGACAGGAAATAAACTCTCCTGCATCATCTAGGAAAAACATTTTCACAGACAATGGACAAGCTGCATCAATCTCCTGGCAAACATCAACAAGCCATATAGTCTATGATGGCTTCCTTTCCCCTAAATGCCTGGCCTGTTGTTTATTTTAGCTGTGCTGACAGCAGATCGGCCCCTCTCCAGCAACTCAGTTGACAGTATGAGAAAGACAGGAGTGCAGCTCCCATCACCTTGCTCAGTGTGCTCTCAAGAGGACCAGAAAGAGAAGGACCAGGGTAATGTTTCGCCCCGGTCTCCTGTGGGACCTTGCAATGAACTGCCACAGGCTCTTGCTTCCTTCCACAAGGGGCACTAAACCCACCCACAGATAGCCTTGCTCATCAGGCCTTTTTCAAGGTACGCCGAGCAACCTTGAGGGCAGCTGCAAACAAGCAACTGTCCCCACAACCCAGTCCCCACAAAAATTGCGTTTAATTTACTGAGGGAAGAAGTCATTCACTGGCAACTTTCACACAGCATCTGCTCTAAAACTGACTGCTGGCACTCTAGTTTCTGAGGTCTGACAAGGCTTTGTCACCATAACTGGAGGGGAATTCCCCCCAGAAGGTAACACAGTACCTGCTGACATTCTTCCCACCAAGATCAGGCTCTTGCTGAGAAGCACATCCACCCTTCAGAGATGCCGAAACACAACGCCTCCAAACGTCTAAGTGCGACTCCGCAGTGACTGACCGAACATGTCGCACGTTGCCTACATGGAGCAGAGAGAGAGCACAGGTGACTTTGCTGAGTAGCATCATCCTCAACTCCAGCAGAAAATGAGAAAGCCTCTTTCCCTTACAGAGCGTAACATCCTAGGTAAATCTCACCCACTGTCCCTGGTTTACTGAAAACAGACAAAAAATCATGGGAAGGACAAACCACCTTGAAACAGAAAGGTCACAAATGTTGCTTTTTTTTCTGTTTTCCCCCTCTGATTAGAGGCCTCCATGAACATTTTTGCTAGCTCTCCAGATAGGCAGGAGGACAAAACTACATGCTGTTCGTTGCTTGCTTCCACCCAGGGGTCTCACAGGGAACATGCTCAGACCTGCTTCCCTGCAGGAAGCTTACATAGAAAATCCACCCACGAGAAGGGCTCTGATGGCTTTCCAGACTGTCTGTATTGTCAGGAAAAAAAGACAGTCTGCACTGCAGTCAGCGTACAAAGGAACAGGAATAACGCTGGGTTCTGGATTCAAAGAGGGAGAGAAGGGAGAGCAGTTCAAAAAGAAGAAGGAATCTCCTTGCTTTGAGAGAAGCCTGTACTCCAGGACTGTCATGCAGACACCGCAGACAGACACATGATAGGAAGAGAAGGGTCTTGTACAAACGTACTAGGGCCTGATACATTCCTTTAGGGAACGGGTGCTGTAAACATGAGGGGGTATTTTTCTGGTTCCAGTGTGGACTGTGTGGAAACAACTGTGGGGCGGGGGGTGGGGGGTGGGGTGGGGGAGGAGAAGAATACCCTAGTTTCTGCCTCTCATCTAATATCTGAAAAAGAGTGATGAGAGACCTCCCTTTTACTGCCAGGAGAAATGAGTGATAATTACCCTAAGAAGATAAAACTGTCAGTCAAGGGAAACGCCAGGACTGGCCTTCAGGAATCAGAGGTAGCTGGAGATGCCATGTTCTGAAATGTCTTTCAAGCCCTGCCCTGCAGCATATTGGAATCACATTAAGAGAAATAACCTGATAGCCGCTCTGTGACGTACTAAGTTGATCTTACTTCGGGAAGATTATGAATGAAGGAGCAGGGGGGAGAGAAGGAAGGAAGGGAGGGAAGATTGGGTCTCTTTGGACACCACTGCATTTGCCCAGCCACAGTATTTCTCGCCACAGTATTTCTCACTTCGGAATGATTTCTGAGGAGGGAACTAGAACATGTAGTTAAGTGTGTCATTAAATACTTAGGATGCAAAATTGTTAGTGGAATTCTGTTTTTCCTTCCTATAGATATGTTCCTCAACAAAAAAAGAAAGACAATCCAATAACATTCAGAATCAGAGCTGGAAGATGGCTGGCAACACCATTGCTCCACTTATATTTCTTCATCATTTACAGTATTTTGAAAGCACAATTTGCTGTATGAGTGCCTCAGCTCTAGACACATTCTTTGAATTTAAATACGTTTTCAATGGCTGGTGACATCCACTGTACCCAAACTGTACTTGGGTTGCAACAAGATCAGTTTGCACTTGTAGCTCTTTGTTAGCTGGTGATTTGAGACCCAATTCTGCCAAAGCGTGCCTGTAGATAGAATTTTAAATGTTCGTGGTTTCAGAAGTTTCTTCTCGAGCAGCATCCCCTCCTTCACTGAGCTCAGGATGCCTATGCCACACCTGTGTGGAGTATAAAATAATGAGGACTGAAAGCTTAAGTGTGTCTGTAACAAGGTGGAAGAGATGCTTATGGCTGCAACTCAGTATGAGAGGGAAAGCAGGAAAAAGCAGGAAAAGCAAAGAAGCGTTTTCAGAAAGGGCTAAAGAACCCAACAGAGGAGAAGAAGATTTAATACTGCAGCTGGGCATTTTTTTCTTCCCCAACTCTCAAATCAACTATTGATCAGCAAATTCAAACATTAACCAAGATTTGTTTTTTTATCCCTCTCAGTTCTGCCAAGCGTCAGTGTAATACATGCTAGGCCTTTTGTTTCAGCTGGTGCATCCTGACGGCATGGCAAAGCCAAGGCATTGTAGGTCCCCTGCTTACACCTGTCCATAACTTTGTTGTGCTGGTCAGGATTCCCTGAGAGTTGTCATTAGGTGCAATTCATTTACCCAAGAACGTAAGACACTAGCTCCTCTTTAATATTAGCTGACAGGTTATGTTATATAGCATCCTTTCCCAGAAGCAGTGGAGAAGAAGTCACAGTTCAACAGATAATGAGTTATTTTCCAAAATTCCTGGAAAGGACAATACCAATTGTAATTTGGCTCCACAATTTATAGTACACTGTTAAACACTGTGGAGAATGGCAAGAGGCCAGAAGGAGGCAGAATTGAGTAAAATTGCATCTCAGCTGTAAAACAGGTCATTTTGAATGCATGCAGTCCAGAGGCGCCTTAATTTTACAGACCTCCATACTACGAGCTCCAATTGAAACAAAATGCTTCTGTACATTGCTGCTTCATAATTTCATCTGTTAGATGCAGTTCCAACTCTTAGTCCTTTGGGTTCTGTAAAACAATCACTTCCATTGCAAAAATGAATGGTATTGAGAAAAAGCCTACTAAAAATGGGGGGGAGTAGCTGAATTTCACCCTACACGGGATTTTTACAGCAGCCCAAGTCACATATGGCAGCAATGGCTTCTGCAGAGAGGCCCAAAGCTGCCTTCTCCACAGAACTGACAAGGAAAAAAACCTTCATCCTGTTTGGCTGATCTCAAATATACAGGCCCAGAGCATCCAGGCTGTTAACAAGACTGCTTCAGAGTACCAGTCTGAAAGATTCAGCACCACTTTGTCCTGTGGTCACAATACTGGAAAAGCCCTGCCCAAACCTCAAAATCTATTCGCTAGTAGACATGAGGGAAAAAGGCCCACAAAGTCCTTCAAAATCAAGATGCCAAGCAAGAAGTATCGTTTGAATCCAGTTCACTCTAGCTGGCTATTCTGCAGATGAATAATGAGTTCACTGCCAACTTGCTGCTTATCATGCTTTGGACACAGCAAACAGGAAAGAAGAAAAGGTTGGGGGGGGGGGAAGGGGGAGAAAGGAAAGAAGACAGGGAGCAGAAATGGGCATTTTGGGCTGATATTGTTAGGATACCAGACAGTTATCAACAAGAAAATAGGCTGGGCTGTCACATTAAACATGGCTTTTGACAGCTGAGAAACAGCAGGGCCTGGATGCAGAATCAATTCCTGCCACAGACTTTTCTTCTCAGGAAGTTCTTGTCCATTCCTGCTTAAAACAAGACCTGGGCACCCCTCAGCCCCTTAAAGGGGCTGTAAACTGGAGCTGAAAAGTGCCCGACTCACCTTATTGTGCCAGTCTTGCTCAAACCCCTCCTAACACTTCACTTAGATGTGTGGCACTACAGTACGTGATCATGACAATTCAGATTCCCAGAACACCTAGCTGGAGCAGGAGAGACTTCTAGTCTCTACTCTAGCATTTCTCACTGCTGAGGGCTTGCCTTTGCAACCTTGAGATTGTTTGTATTTCAAGAAATTGTATTTTAAACTGCCAAAAGTCCTTCTAAGCAAGTAACGCATAGCACGGGAGCTGTCAGGACACATCAGCTCCTTAGTCCCACTGAGCTTCCTTTCACCTGCTTGAACTACAAGAACTAACTGCAGCAACACATTATTCTTTTTTAGAAAAACCTACAGTGCAACCACCTCATGTATTTTCCCAGTGTATTTCCCAGTACCTTATCGGCAGCAGAGAGATGCTGAAGGTGGAGAATAAGGAGCTGGCTCCAGGTTTGCAGAGTGTTCTCTGGCAGTTCTCCCTCTCTCTGCGGTTGGACTCCTCAGCCCTTCTCCTCTTGGCGGAAGCTCAACTGCTTGCCCATCTCCAATAGACTTTTTTGTGCTCTTGCAGTATAAAGGAACTCACTAGAACAGCAGAAGGTGGCACATCCACAATAACAGCTCTACACCTCCCTACTTCCCAGCTGTTGGCTCTGAAGCAGGAAAACATCAGAGTTGCTCTGCTTAACAGAGGCAAGGACAGTTCCCCCTGCCCCCACCAAATGGTTCTTCTCCCTTATCATCCAAAACAGCTGAATCCTTTAGACTGCCTCCTTCCCAGAAAAGATCTGCCCAAAATATAAGCAACTAAACCTTGTATCCAGCAACTGCTGAAGATCAAATTCAGCTATAGGCACCTGGTGCCACCAAAAGATTAAAGAACGTCATAATCATAGGATGTTGCAGGAAGAGCCTCTTGAAAGGGATCTTAAACTCATGGCTGTAACTTCTCTTCCACTTTTCTGAAGCTGTCTCATGGGTCTATGTTACCACAGTCCAAAATAAGTTGTCCACAGTCCAAAAGGGGGTCCAAAAGTTGTCCAAAGTCACCACAGTCCAAAAGCCCTCCCTATTCTGCTTGAAAGTCGTTCAGAAAAGCTCAGATGCCCTCTTTCAGCCTTATTCATATGCTGTTAAGAGCATCAGCTTGTAGAAATTCTTATGCTAATGTCAGAAACTGTCAGCAGCCATGTTATGCTGAGTACCTGCCCTCTTACCTGAGCAGTTATTAGGTTTCATCTGTATCAACAAGACATAACAGTGTAGCATGCAGCTGATGGAACACTATTTCAGAAAATTTATTTAATTTTCCTCTCCTATTTCCTGCATGCTGTTGCCAATAATTCTGAAACCACGTCCTCCACAAACATCTCTTCGAATACAAGGTGGTTGCTTACAAAGTGCTTCCCAACACTTTTCAGAGCAAATGAACCTCCAGAAGACAGCCAGCCACACTCCGCAAGACAGCCTGGGACGCTCGCATGCTCAGCTGAAACCTTCTCCCGCATCCCCACGATTGTTGCTACAATGCAAGTACACATGCCAGCACAGACACAGCCGTCCTAAACGCAGCTCTCTCCTGCCTGCCACAGCCACTCACACAAAAAGCCTCCATGGCCTGGGCAGCTCTTCCACTTGGGGGAGACACCCAAGAGTTCCCGCTCCTACAGCACCTCCTTTATCCTGGCAGCACTACGACCTCTCACTGCCCTTCAAATCCAACACTCCCAAAAAGAACGACAGCTGCAACAACAGGAAAAACACAATCCCCAGGGTTCCCAAAACTAACACCTGCCGCCACCTACCTGGGAGCTGCTGCCTGAGCTCGACCAGTCCATCGGCTGGGGTGACCTGGCCGATGCCAGCCCAGCTGTCTTCACCACCTGCAAAGCAAAAGGAGGCATTTTAAGGCAAAGGCCCTTGGAAAGAACCACCAAGAGCCACTGCCTCTTCTCTGTCGGGTCCTGCCACATGCCACGGACAGCAAACACATGCCCAGGTGTCCCAGCAACAACGTCTGTTGCATTATGCTCCATTCTGGGCACAACCAAAGGCACACAAGGTACACATTTGTGCTCCACTGTGTGCAAAACCAAAAGCACACAAGCATGGATGCACAATTGTGGAGGACTGGCTTGAGGGCAGAGGTCATGTGAAGATTGAACAACTAAAGGAAGCAGAACTAAGTGCATATCGCACACAGTTGATGTGAGCCAAGTCCCGTATGAGAGTAAAAACAGCTAGAGCCAAGGACACATTGTCCTTGGCTCCAAGGTGTTATCAATGATTAGTCCTGGGAACTTGCGGGTGATGTAATGCAGAAGTTGCTGGGTAAACCAAATTGCTGTTACCAATAAGGAGCTCAGCTTTTGCAATATGTATGAGCCTGATTAGTCCTGTGCTATATAAAGAAAGACCACGCCTAATAAAGTTGAAGTACACTGATCACTCATATTGAGCGTCTGGGTCTTCCCTCCGTCGGCTCCTCCCGTGCAAGTTTCCAACAAATGGCGCCCGAACAGGGACCCGGTGATTAAAAACTCAGGAGTCGACAGAGTGCTAGAGACAGCTGGTCCTGCTGTGCTAAAGGCGACGTGACACAAAAGGGGGTCTACGTGCCAGAGTTACAGAGGAGGTGGAGAGGACACAAACAAAGGGGGTCCGTGCCCAGGACAAGACGGGGTCCTGCCAGAAAGTCTCGCCGCAGGTCTTGCAAAGGTTGCAACGGTACGTGAGTAACCATGGAGCGACAAGCGGCTTATGATTTATTAAGATGCTTTTTAGAAAAGCGAGGTATTCAAGGAATAGAATGTCATAAGGAACTCCCAGGGCTATTAGCTTACGGAGTGGCTAAGGGGTGTTTTGTTAACCCAGATACCGTGTTCGAACAAACTGAATGGAGAAAATTTGGGGATAAGTTGTTTGATGAAGTAATAAGTGATAACAAGACAGCAAAAAAGCTGATGAAGCCGTGGAGGGCAGTTACTAATGCTCTTGCAGTACATCAGGCTGAGCAGAAAGTAGCTGCCGCCGCCGCGGAGCGTTTGGGACGCCCCGATGGGTTCAAGGAACCCCCGCATGCAGAGGTGTCCCCTGTGTCCCCATACCCATCGCCCCCCTCGATCCGAACCTTTACTATTGCTCAGGGAGGGTCTGGGAACACGGGCCTGCCAAAAGGAGTAACATTGAGCATGCGGCAGATCCCCCCTCCTCCCTCAGCACCTCCAATAGAGGATGGGGGGGGGGGGCGGGGGATCGGAAGCAAACCCTTTTTTCACAAACACCAACCCATTTGTATCAGGTCCCGCGAGTAGTGCTAATAAGTGGGAAAAAATAGCAAGGGAAGCTATGCAGGAAGGGAATTACGAGGCAGCAGTACAACTAAGTCAGGCATTCCCCGTGGCATATTCGCCCCCCGATGCTCAGGGAAATGTCACCGTAAATATGACAAATCTAGATTGGAAGTTGTTAACGCAATTGAGATCTACTGTAAATGATTCGGGAATAAAGGGGGAACCAACCCGACAGATATTGGATTATATTTGGGGAACAAATATATTGTTGCCGGGGGATATACGCAGCATAATGAAGTTAATACTAACACAGCATCAGCAGCTGCTGTTTAACGCGCATTGGCACGCAGTATGCCAGGGAGCGGTAGCTGTTATAAGGGCTCCAGGGGACCCGTTGTATGGAGTAACGTTAGATGAGTTGATGGGGATAGGCGCGTATTTCCGTTTAGAAGCGCAGGCCCTGCTGGGACCAGATAAAGCTAAAGAATCAATGAAACTAGCAAGGCGGGCGCTTGATCAATTAAAGGAGCCAGGGGGTATCCCATCTTATATGGGAATAAAGCAGGGCCGGGAAGAGCCTTTCGGCTTGTTTATTGACAGAGTAGCCAATGCTATACAAGCAGCAGGGGTACCAGATTATCTGAAGGGGACTATCTTAAAACAATGTGCAATACAGAATAGTAACCCTTCAACGCGTAGTATTTTAGCCACGCTCCCGGGAACATGGACTATTGAGGAGGGGCTAGAAAGAATGGCGCAGGTACCTGTAGGACCGCAAGCTATGCTAGTAGAGGCGGTGAGACAATTAGGAGAGAGCATGAGAGAGCAAGCACAGGCGTTGCGGGATAATATGCAACAGAATCAAAGACAGGTATTCGCTGCCCTTGCTCCTTTGCAAAATCCCGGCGGAAATATCCCCCCTGATCGACGATTGGCACGCTGCTACCGATGTGGCGTTGCGGCACGCTGTTACCGATGCGGCATTGTTGGCCATCTTCGCAGAGAATGCCAAGCTAGTAGAGTATGGTGTCCCAACTGCAAAAGCAGTAGACATGACGGAGCGGCTTGCTGGAAGGCTGGTTCGGGAAACGCCCAAAGAAGCGGGACGAGCCGCCCCGCGACGACACAAAAGGCGGCCTTCACCACAACAACAACCCAGCAACCCCCGCAGTTAACACAACTACCGACCCCCCCGGCGCCCAGCTCCACTCCGAACAGCATGAATCCCTTTGTCTTCGACCAGCCACCAGAGGGAGTCTCGGACTGGACTTGGCAACAGCAGTAGACGCCACCTTATTGGATACAAAGCCAACAAGAATCCGGACGAATGTCTATGGACCAGTAACTATTAATCATGAGCCGATAGGTGCCTTACTGATTGGAAGATCGTCCGCTACAATGAAAGGATTACAAGTTTTGACAGGATTGATCGACAAGGACTATTTCGGGGAAATACAAATTGTGGTTTCAGCAATGTTTCCACCTATGCACATACCACAAGGATCGAGAATAGCTCAACTTATTCCGCTTCCCCACCTGACTGAAGGGGTGGCACCAGCGAAAGAGCAACCACGAGGCTATGGTGCTTTTGGTTCCACTGGAAGTGCAGCATTACTGACTGTCGGAATGCATCAAAGGCCCCGACAAACCGTGACTGTAAAGTATAAAGAAGAATCTATACGCACTAATGCCTTATTGGACACTGGAGCGGATGTATCAATAATTAGCACTAAGATTTGGCCCCAACATTGGCCAACCCGAGAGACCAGCTCTATGGTAGCTGGGGTAGGCGGGGTCACCCTCGCCCGAAAATCATCGACGCTACAATGGACTATAGGGAACAAGGTGGTGAATTGCTCCGTTTCCATTTTACCCCTACCTGAAGGAGTGCAAACATTAATAGGGCGCGATATCCTTGCCCAGATGGGTATGGTGCTTACCTCGGAACACCCTTTATAGCACCGGCCATTGCCTGGACTTTCCCAATCCCACTCAGCTGGAGGACTGATCAGCCTGTGTGGGTAGAGCAATGGCCGCTTAAACGGGAAAGTCTCATTCAAGCACATGAACTAGTAAAGGAACAGTACAAACAAGGTCATCTAAGACTATCTACCAGCCCTTGGAATACCCCAATATTTGTGATCAAGAAAAAATCCGGCAAATACAGACTTTTACATGATCTACGTGCTGTAAACAGACAGATGTATGACATGGGTGCTTTACAACCGGGGTTACCCAGCCCAGCAATGATCCCAGAAGGCTGGCACCTGCTAATCGTAGATTTAAAGGACTGTTTCTTTACCATAGCCCTCCATGAAGATGATAAACAGCGATTTGCATTTACACTCCCTGCTATCAATAGAGAGGGGCCAGACCAAAGATTTGAGTGGACAGTACTACCGCAGGGTATGCGAAACTCACCAACCCTCTGTCAACTCTATGTCGATGCGGCACTTCAACCGTTACGTCAACAGTGGCCAGAGACCATGATATATCACTACATGGACGACATATTGTTGGCACAAAAAAACCCTTTTTCTCCTGAACAAAAATTTGATCTAATCACACAATTAAAGAAAAAGGAACTTGTGGTGGCTCCGGAAAAGGTACAGGAATCCAGCCCCTGGCAGTATCTAGGTTGGCATATTTCGAATGCCACCATCAGACCACAGAAATTGACAATCAGGACTGACATAAGAACACTCAATGATGCTCAAAAACTATTAGGAGACCTCCAATGGATCCGTCCGGTTGTCGGCATTCCTAATGAACTTTTAAATCTGCTACGCCCCTTGCTGAAGGGAACAGACCCAGCGGCTGCCGTCACGCTCACAGAGGAACAGCAACGGGTACTCCAGGAAATTGCATCCCTAATTACTACGCGTGCTACGCACCGACGCCTGGAAAATCAGCCACTTGATCTTACTATATTATGTGGCCCACAATACCTAATGGGAGCCATTACACAACACAAAATAAAAACGGGGGAAAGAAGAGGGTTGGCGGAACCCATTGTACTAGAATGGGTAGCACCACCGTTACAACCAAAACGAACTATTCAAGAAAAAATTTCAACGCTGGCCGAACTCATTAGGAAAGGAAGAAACCGAATATTGCAAATTGAGGGAGCACCACCGAATACCATTTGGCTGCCATTGAAACCCAACGACCTAGAGTGGTATATGCAAAACTCAATGGAGTTACAAGCCGCTTTGTTACAGGATGGGGCGAATATAGTAGCAAAGCCGCTGCCGTCCACTACATTAGCGTGGATGGAGAACCATAACTGGATAATTAAGCCCAAGCGGTCTGCGTCACCGCTGCAAGAGGCACAAACAGTATTTACTGATGCGGGAAGACGGTCCAGGACTGCTGCAGTGACATGGAGAGATAAGGAGGGCTGGAAACATAAATTATTAGCTGCCCAGGAAGGAGATTCGCTGCAAACCTTGGAACTTTTTGCTGTTGTCTGGGCATTTGTGAAATGGAAAGATACACCACTAAACATAATATCGGATTCGTTGTATGTAGTAGGCCTCGCTGCTAGAATCGAAGACTCCAATTTACGAGACATCAAGAATAAAAGACTGGCGAGCCTACTGATTAGTTTGCAAATTGCTATTGAACAGCGACAGGAACCATATGCAGTAGTCCACATTAGGAGCCATCTCTGGGAGGAAGGTCTAGGAGAAGGCAATGCCAGGGCAGATAGACTGGTGGCTGCTCCAGCAAGGGAGGCGCCGCTATCGCCATTTTGCCGGGCCAGAGAAGCACATGCTACCTTTCACCAAAATGCAAAAGGACTCACCCGGGTCTACCAGATAAGCAGGACCGACGCGCAGGCTATAGTAAAATCATGCCCCATATGTAGTCACCATAATGCGGGTGTAGGAATAGGGGTGGGAGTGAACCCACGAGGTCTAAAGGTGAATGAGATCTGGCAAATGGATGTTACTCACGTGCCTAGTTTTGGTCGGCTTAAATATTTGCATGTGACGATAGACACTTACAGCCATATGATATGGGTGACACCACAGTCTGGGGAAAGGGTGCGAGATGTACGCCGCCATCTCACCAGCTGTTTTGCTGTAATGGGGGTCCCAGAAGCCATAAAAACAGATAACGGCCCTGCTTATGTCAGTAAAGCCATTAAGGAGTTTATGAACTTATGGAATATCAAACATGTAACAGGCATTCCCCATTCACCCACAGGTCAGGCGGTTGTTGAACGAGCAAACAGCACTGTCAAACAATACATAGAAAAGTTTAAGGATATCCTAGACGTCAAGGAAAAAATTGATAAGACCCTATTCGTACTAAACTATTTGTGTGTATTCGGGGATGACAAAGAACCACCAGCAATCAAACATCATATAGAAGAAGAAAAGGCTGGTAGTCGGACCTTTAGTGTAAAATACCGGGACATGAAAACGGGAGTATGGATAGGTCCAGCAGAGGTAATATATGTAGGGCGCGGTTATGTGTGTATATCTTCTCCCACAGGACCGGTTTGGGTTCCCAGCAGATTTACGAAACCTGTGATAGACAAAGGAGCGACTGTGGACAAAGACTATGCTCGGAATCGGACAGACAACTCTGCGCAAAATTGTCCTATTGATCATGATAATTGCTGAAGGGTCTACAATGTTGTCTCAGATTGATACTCAACAGAATATGTGGGTTACATGGGCTAACGAAACTAACCAGCGTACCTTTTGTTTGTCTCTAGCCTCAGGAAGTGATCCCTTCCGGACGTGTCTGTTTGGGGTGCCTATAGGAACTCCAAAGGAATTGGTCAAGCTGTTAGGCCCGTACTCAACTTCGCTTACTCTCTTAAGTGGGTCCTTCTCGAGCAACCTCTCAGACGGAGTGGTTGCTGCACTGCAACATCTTAATATTTCGTTGCCATGGGATCCACAAGAATTAGATTTGTTAGGGTCAGTAGCAGTAGGAAACACTAGTGATAATTGGACACAAACCTGTTTTATACTAAATAAAGGTAAACAAAATAAGACTCATTGGACGAACATAACGTCTAGAACTTTAGGGTTTAACGCCAACGGTAATTATTGTGGGTGGAATAACTCCAATAATAGTGAGCCACTTGGGGCCTATGGAGTAAATGATCACAACTCAATGTGGCCCATGAGTGCCCCTAAGGCACTGCCTCCTGGTATTTTTCTAATTTGTGGTGACAGAGCATGGCAAGGTGTGCCAGGAAACGCTTATGGGGGACCTTGTTATATAGGACGCCTAACACTCTTTGCCCCTGACTTACATGATCAGCGTTGGTCAAATCTGACTGCAGCAATCAGACATAGAAGAAGTGAGAATCGTCGAGGCAAGCGTGAATTGAAAAAACTAGGTTCAGATTGCGCTGATGATGTAGAATTATGGGGGCCTGCGGAAAGGTTTTTCGCCGCAGCTTTAGCTCCTAACGTTGCAGTTGCGCATGCCATGTCTAATCTAAATAAACTTGCTTGTTGGGCTGTTAAACAATCAAATGTTACTACACAAATTCTCTCTGAAATGTCACAGGATATGGATAGCCTGAGACATGCAGTGTTGCAAAATAGAGCAGCTATAGACTTTCTGCTTTTAGCACAGGGACACGGGTGTGAGGATTTTGAAGGAATGTGTTGTTTTAATCTTTCTGATCATGGACAGTCAATCTATGAGCAATTGAAATGGCTAAAGGACCACACCCAGAGAATCACCGTACAGTATAATTGGTTTGATGATCTGTTTAGAAAGATGTTTGGTAATGTGAGTACCTGGATTTTGAGCTTGATCAAAGAAGGGCTATGTATTCTATTCATAATTGTATTAGTTTTAATTGTAGTAAGAGTGATTTTTAGCTGCTTAACACAAAAGCTTGAACAATTAACTAAAAAGGTCTTTCTCGCACAAAATAAAAACGGGGGAATTGTGGAGGACTGGCTTGAGGGCAGAGGTCATGTGAAGATTAAACAACTAAAGGAAGCAGAACTAAGTGCATATCGCACACAGTTGATGTGAACCAAGTCCCGTATGAGAGTAAAAACAGCTAGAGCCAAGGACACATTGTCCTTGGCTCCAAGGTGTTATCAATGATTAGTCCTGGGAACTTGCGGGTGATGTAATGCAGAAGTTGCTGGGTAAACCAAATTGCTGTTACCAATAAGGAGCTCAGCTTTTGCAATATGTATGAGCCTGATTAGTCCTGTGCTATATAAAGAAAGACCACACCTAATAAAGTTGAAGTACACTGATCACTCATATTGAGCGTCTGGGTCTTCCCTCCGTCGGCTCCTCCCGTGCAAGTTTCCAACACACAACAGGCTTCCAAGCTCTCACTTCCAAGACCATCTCGCAATGGCACCTCTCTGCTCAGCGGCACACACCCTTGCCAAGCCACCCTCCCCACCTCTCCCCAAACTAACTCGTGCCACCACCTACCTGGGAGCTGCTGCCTGAGCTCGACCAGTCCATGTGCTGGGCTGACCTGGCCGATGCCAGCCCAGCTGTCTTCACCGCCTGCAAAGCAAAAGGAGGCATTTTGAGGCAAAGGCACACTGAGAGAACCACCAAGAGCCACTGCCTCTTCTCTGTTGGGTCCTGCCACATGCCAAGGACAGCAAACGCACTTCCTGGCCAACTCGCAACAAAGTCCCCTCTACTCTAGCCCAATCTGTGCCCAAGCAAAGGCACGCAAGGCACACATTCGTGTGCCCCATTTTGTGCACAACCAAAGGCACACAAGCATGGATGCACAAGAGGCTTCCAAATTCACGCTTCCAAGCCCATCTTGCAGTGGTGCCTCTCTGCTCAGCGGCACACACCCTTGCCAAGCCACCCTCCCCAACTCTCCCCAAACTAACACCTGCCGCCACCTACCTGGGAGCTGCTGCCTGAGCTCGACCAGTCCATCGGCTGGGCTGACCTGGCCGATGCCAGCCCAGCTGTCTTCACCGCCTGCAAAGCAAAAGGAGGCATTTTGAGGCTAAGGCCTGCGGAAAGAACCACCAAGAGCCACTGCCTCTTCTCTGTTGGGTCCTGCCACATGCCAAGGACAGCAAACACATGCCCAGGTGTCCCAGCAACAACGTCTATTGCATTATGCTCCATTCTGGGCACAACCAAAGGCACACAAGGTACACATTTGTGCTCCACTGTGTGCACAACCAAAAGCACACAAGCATGGATGCACAACAGGCTTCCAAGCTCTCACTTCCAAGACCATCTCGCAATGGCACCTCTCTGTGCATCGGCACACACCCTTGCCAAGCCACCCTCCCCACCTCTCCCCAAACTAACTCGTGCCACCACCTACCTGGGAGCTGCTGCCTGAGCTCGACCAGTCCATCGGCTGGGCTGACCTGGCCGATGCCAGCCCAGCTGTCTTCACCGCCTGCAAAGCAAAAGGAGGCATTTTGAGGCAAAGGCCTGCGGAAAGAAACACCAAGAGCCACTGCCTCTTCTCTCCCGGGTCCTGCCACATGCCAAGGACAGCACACACATGCCCAGGTGCCCCCACAACAATGTCTCTTGCATTATACCCTATTTTGGGCACAACCAAAGGCACACAAGCATGGATGCACAACAGGCTTCCAAGCTCTCAATTCCAAGACCATCTCGCAATGGCGCCTCTCTGTGCATCGGCACACACCTTTGCCAAGCCACCCTCCCCACCTCTCCCCAAACTAACTCCTGCCGCCACCTACCTGGGAGCTGCTGCCTGAGCTCGACCAGTCCATCGGCTGGGGTGACCTGGCCGATGCCAGCCCAGCTGTCTTCACGGCCTGCAAAGCAAAAGGAGGCATTTTGAGGCAAGGGCACACAGAAAGAACCACCAAGAGCCACTGCCTCTTCTCTCCCGGGTCCTGCCACATGCCAAGGACAGCAAACACATGCCCAGGCGCCCCCGCAACAACGTCTCTTGTATTATGCCCCATTTTGTGCACAACCAAAGGCACACAAGCGTGGATGCAAAACAGGCTTCCAAATTCACGCTTCCAAGACCATCTTGAAGTGGCACCTCTCTGCTCAGCGGCACACACCCTTGCCAAGCCACCCTCCCCACCTCTCCCCTAAATAACTCCTGCCGCCTACCTGGGAACTGCTGCCTGAGCTCGACCAGTCCATCGGCTGGGCTGACCAAGCTGATACCACCCAAGCTGTCTTCACCACCTGCAAAGCAAAAGGAGGCATTTTGAGGGAGAGGCACACTGAGAGAACCCCCAAGAGCCACTGCCTCTTCTCTCCTGTTCCTGCCACATTACAAACCCAGTAAACACATGCCCAGGTCCCCAGCAACAACGTCTCTTGCATTATGCCCCATTTTGGGCACAACCAAAGGCACACAGGGTACACATTTGTGCTCCACTGTGTGAACAACCAAAAGCACACATGCATGGATGCACAAGAGGCTTCCAAGCTCATGCTTCCAAGCCCATCCTGCAATGGCGCCTCTGCTCAGCGGCACACACCCTTGCCAAGCCACCCTCCCCACCTCTCCCCAAACTAACTCCTGCCACCACCTACCTGGGAGCTGCTGCCTGAGCTCGACCAGTCCATCGGCTGGGCTGACCTGGCTGATGCCTGCCCAGCTGTCTTCACCGCCTGCAAACCAAAGGGCAGCATTTTAAGGCAAGGGCACACAGAAAGAACCACCAAGAGCCACTGCCTCTTCTCTCCCGGGTCCTGCCACATGACAAGGACAACAAACAAATTCCCAGGTCCCCCTGCAACAACGTCTCTTGCATTATGCCCCATTTGGGGCACAACCAAATGCACGCAAGGCACACATTTGTGCCCCACTGTGTGCACCACCAAAGGCACACAAGCATGGACTCACAAGAGGCTACCAAGCTCTCCATTCCAAGCCCATCTTGCAATGGCGTCTCTCTGCTCAGCGGCACACACCCTTGCCAAGCCACCCTCCCCACCTCTCCCCTAAATAACTCCTGCCACCACCTACCTGGGAGCTGCTGCCTGAGCTCGACCAGTCCATCGGCTGGGGTGACCTGGCCGATGCCAGCCCAGCTGTCTTCACCACCTGCAAAGCAAAAGGAGGCATTTTTAGGCAAGGGCACACAGAAAGAACCACCAAGAGCCACTGCCTCTTCTCTCCTGGGTCCTGCCACATGCCAAGGACAGCAAACACATGCCCAGGCGCCCCCGCAACAACGTCTCTTGTATTATGCCCCATTTTGTGCACAACCAAAGGCACACAAGCGTGGATGCAAAACAGGCTTCCAAATTCACGCTTCCAAGACCATCTTGCAGTGGCACCTCTCTGCTCAGCGGCACACACCCTTGCCAAGCCACCCTCCCCACCTCTCCCCAAAATAACTCCTGCCGCCACCTACCTGGGAGCTGCTGCCTGAGCTCGACCAGTCCATCGGCTGGGGTGACCCGGCTGATGCCTCCCAAGCTGTTTTCACCACCTGCAAAGCAAAAGGAGGCATTTTGAGGCTAAGGCCTGCGGAAAGAACCACCAAGAGCCACTGCCTCTTCTCTGTTGGGTCCTGCCACATGCCAAGGACAGCAAACGCACTTCCTGGCCAACTCGGAACAAAGTCCCCTCTACTCTAGCCCAATCTGTGCCCAAGCAAAGGCACATAAGGCACACATTCGTGTGCCCCATTTTGTGCACAACCAAAGGCACACAAGCATGGATGCACAACAGGCTTCCAAATTCACACTTCCAAGCCCATCTTGCAGTGGTGCCTCTCTGTGCAGCGGCACACACCCTTGCCAAGCCACACTCCCCACCTCTCCCCAAAATAACACCTGCTGCCACCTACCTGGGAGCTGCTGCCTGAGCTCGACCAGTCCATGTGCTGGGGTGACCTGGCTGATGCCAGCCCAGCTGTCTTCACCGCCTGCAAAGCAAAAGGAGGCATTTTGAGGCTAAGGCCTGTGGAAAGAACCACCAAGAGATACTGCCTCTTCTCTGTCGGGTCCTGCCACATGACAAGGACAGCAAACACATGCCCAGGACCCCCCACAACAACATCTCTTGTATTATGCCCCATTTTGGGCACAACCAAAGGAACACAAGGCGCACATTCGTGTGCCCCATTTTGTGCACCTCCAAAGGCACACATGCATGGATGCAAAACAGGCTTCCAAATTCACGCTTCCAAAACCATCTCGCAATGGCACCTCTCTGCTCAGCAGCACACACCCTTGCCAAGTCACCCTCCCCACCTCTCCCCAAACTAACTCCTGCTGCCACCTACCTGGGAGCTGCTGCCTGAGCTCGACCAGTACATGAGCTGGGCTGACCTGGCCGATGCCAGCCCAGCTGTCTTCACCACCTGAAAAGCAAAAGGAGGCATTTTGAGGGAGAGGCACACAGAAAGAACCACCAAGAGCCACTGCCTCTTCTCTCCCGGGTCCTGCCACATGCCAAGGACAGCAAACACATTCCAAGGTCCCCCTGCATTATACCCCATTTTGTGCACCTCCAAAGGCACACAAGCATGCATGCAAAACAGGCTTCGAAGCTCACGCTTCCAAGCCCATCTCGCAGTGGCACCTACCTGGGAGCTGCTGCCTGAGCTCGACCAGTCCATTGGCTGGGGTGACCTGGCTGATGCCAGCGCAGCTGTCTTCACCACCTGAAAAGCAAAAGGAGGCATTCAGACGGAGACGCACACAGAAAGAACCACCAAGAGCCACTGCCTCTTCTCTCCTGGGTCCTGCCACATGACAAGGACAGCAAACGCACTTCCTGGCCAACTCGCAACAAAGTCCCCTCTACTTTAGCCCAATCTTTGCCCAAGCAAAGGCAAACAAAGCACACATTCGTGTGCCCCATTTGGTGCACAACCAAAGGCACACAAACATGGATGTAAAACGCTTCCAAGCCCATCTCGCAGTGGCACCTACCTGGGAGCTGCTGCCTGAGCTCGACCAGTCCATTGGCTGGGCTGACCTGGCTGCTGCCTGCCCAGCTGTCTTCACCACCTGCAAAGCAAAAGGAGGCATTTTGAGGGAGAGGCACACTGAGAGAACCACCAAGAGCCACTGCCTCTTCTCTCCTGGGTCCTGCCACATGACAAACCCATCAAACACATGTCCAGGTCCTGAGCAACAACGTCTCTTGCATTATGCCCCATTTTGGGCACAATCAAAGGCACACAAGCATGGATGCAAAACAGGCTTCCAGGCTCACGCTTCCAAGCCTGTCTTGGAATGGCGCCTCTCTGCTCAGCGGCACACACCCTTGCCAAGCCACCCTCCCCACCTCTCCCCTAAATAACTCCTGCCACCACCTACCTGGGAGCTGCTGCCTGAGCTCGACCAGTCCATCGGCTGGGGTGACCTGGCCGATGCCAGCCCAGCTGTCTTCACGGCCTGCAAAGCAAAAGGAGGCATTTTTAGGCAAGGGCACACAGAAAGAACCACCAAGAGCCACTGCCTCTTCTCTCCTGGGTCCTGCCACATGCCAAGGACAGCAAACACATGCCCAGGCGCCCCTGCAACAACATCTCTTGTATTATGCCCCATTTTGGGCACAACCAAAGGCACACAAGCATGCATGCAAAACAGGCTTCCAAGCTCCCACTTCCAAGCCCATCTTGCAATGGCACCTCTCTGTGCAGCAGCACACACCCTTGCCAAGCCACCCTCCCCACCTCTCCCCAAACTAACTCCTGCCACCACCTACCTGGGAGCTGCTGCCTGAGCTTGACCAGTCCATCGGCTGGGGTGACCTGGCCGATGCCAGCCCAGCTGTCTTCACCGCCTGCAAAGCAAAAGGAGGCATTTTGAGGCTAAGGCCTGCGGAAAGAACCACCAAGAGCCACTGCCTCTTCTCTCCCGGGTCCTGCCACATGCCAAGGACAGCAAACACATGCCCACGTCCCCCCGCAACAACGTCTCTTGCATTATGCCCCATTTTGGGCACAGCCAAATGCACGCAAGGCACACATTGGTGCCCCATTTTGTGCACAACCAAAGGCACACAAGCATGCATGCAAAACAGGCTTCCAAGCTCCCACTTCCAAGACCATCTTGCAATGGCACCTCTCTGCTCAGCAGCACACACCCTTGCCAAGCCAGCCTCCCCACCTCTCCCCAAACTAACACCTGCCGCCACCTACCTGGGAGCTGCTGCCTGAGCTCGACCAGTCCATCGGCTGGGCTGACCTGGCCGATGCCAGCCTAGCTTTTTTCACCACCTGCAATGCAAAAGGACACATTTTGAGGCTAAGGCACACAGAAAGAGTCACTGCCTCTTCTCTGTCAGGTCCTGCCACACGCCAAGGACAGCAAACACATTCCCATGCCTGACCCACCAGGGTCTCTTCTACTGGCATCCCGTTTGCTCTTACTGACCGCCTTCAAGAATGGATACACAACACGTTTTCCAGCCTCATCTTGCAAGGTTAAGCATCGGGCTTAACCTGAGAAATTTTATGAGCCCTAGGCTATTCCCTAGCTCTCCCCATAAGCTCATTTTTAGTGCATATCAGCAAGATTCAATAGGGAAGCAGAAAAGCATGGTACTGCCTCTTACTTATCGCAATGCCACTAGCTATTTGTTGCGGATTATGAGATTTTCATGTATTCCCCATCTCCCTCTCAGTGCAATGGGATGCTCAGAGACATCTGTTGTCAGAATTGCTTTTCATCTGGGAATCTCCACTGTAGCGTTGGCAATGGAGAGAGGTCACCAAGCTGCTCTCACCACATGTTCAGTTATGACCTGTGTCCTCAGGTGGGCCTTCCCCTTCTGTGACTACCCTCTTGCTTTTGCTGCATTGAAATAACTTCTGTACTAGTAGCCGGAGACCCTTCTGCAAAGCTCATCCCAAGCTCTCTTTAAGGCCTCTTCTTTTCCTTATCCTGTCTGATCTTGCAGACTTCCCTGCTCTCCTGACCTCTGACAAACTATCTAGGACTCCAAGGACAACTTTCCCCTTCTCTACACAGTACTCCTTGCTTTCATAGTAAACCATACAGGGGGGTTTACTGGGACCCTTAGTCTTTCACTCTTGATTGTAAGAAACAGGCTGCTCATGCTCTTCATGCAGAATTTTAGCAGCCTGCAGGCTCCTGCGGCTTTTTCCTGGGCAGTCTTCTGTAGTATTTTACTAATTGCCTCTTCCTTATGTCGCTCCCTTTCTTGAAATGATCTGTGTACATCCTGGCTCTGGTTGGCTTGCACTCTGCTATTCTCATGTTAAGCCCAGCTGCACTTCACCACCCCAGAGTGACTCTCTCCAGTACCTCCCAGACTAAATCCTGCACAAACTAAATCCAGACCAAGTCCACCACAGTGTCTTTTCTCACTGCTTCACAGACCACCTGGTGTAGGAAGCAGCCCTTTACAAGCAGGAGACACTTCAGGTCTGAAGGCATCGTCTCCTGACAGGGCCTCTGGCCTTCTAGCCAAGCATCACAAGACGTCAGTGCTGCCTCTGTGCCTCTTCCCATCTTCCCCTTTGTGTGAGGCAGCCCAGCTGGAACCTCAGCCAGCCCTTCCAGGCCTTTGGCAGGCTCTCCCCCTCCTCCTCAGCGCAGGAGGAAGGCCAGGGCACAAAAGCCTGGAGCCTGCCCTGTCTGATGGAAAAGGGCAGAGAGGCATGCCTGCCTCTGCTTCGCCCAGCACCTACCGCTGTGTCACTGTTGAGCCATGCACAAATACTCCCCTGTGTCTCTCCCCATGTAGGTGTCACTTCCCCCTTGGGGGCTTTGGACCAAGGGCAGGGCTGTTCTCTTCACTCTTTCAAAGCACTTTGTGTTCATGTCAGCCATGGTTGTCAGCCCAGAGGCTTTGTGTCCCTTGGCCAGGGCAGTTGCAAGGAGTTCAGGATCTAATGACAAGGCTGCTTTTCCTGTAACTCCAAGAGCCCCTGCCCTAAGGACCCTCTGCCAAATGCCTGCAGACCAGGTGATCATCTGAGGCTGCAGCCTCCCTCCAAACCCCCTCTCCCAGAACATCAGGTGATGTTTCATCCTCAGGAATTTAAATGCCCACAGGCATTTCCAACAACTCCAGGGCCTCACCCAGGGACATCCACCCCGCCAGGGCTGGAGGCTCCCAGGGGCCAAGACCAGCTCCCCAGCATCAGCAGCCCCTGACTGCTCCCATCCCCTGGGGTCCAGTCGAGACTGCCCATGCCAGGCCAAGTCCTCCCTCACCTCCGCCACACACTCCCTGGGTGCGGCTCCCCAAGGCCAAGGGGAAAGTGGAACGGTTCATGGATAAATGAGCGGCCCAACCTCATCTCTTCCCCATTACCTCCATCACACCCTGCCCCGCCAGCCCCATCTCGTGGGCCTGCCTCCCCTCTCACCCACCCTGCAGGCCTCCCCCACGCCAGCACCAGACATACCTGCCCAAGCTGGCAGGCCCTGCTGCGCACCCGGCCTCTTCTCCCCAGGCCGACACGGCGAAGGCCACAGGCGACCTCCTTCCCTCCTGTGCACATGGGCATCATGAGCAGCAACACACCAACGGCCACCGACCACGGGGAGAACCGCTCTGGCACAGAAACCCCACGGCCGGAGCCCTGAGTGCATCCGTGTTCCCATGGCGATAACGGCCACTCAGAATGGAAGCAGAAGGGGGCCAGGAGGGGGCTGGGGGAGACGGCCCTGTAGCACTCGCCTCAGCACTGCCCACCACGGCTGCAGAGACCAAACCTGGGAGCAGCCAGCACTTGCTGCTTTGGACTGCGTCCCCCACTTGATGCCCAGCTGCTTTCCCAATCATGGTTTCTTCTGGGTGCAGAGGTTTGGGCCCGCCACTTGCAGCAGGACAAGAGCGCCCCAGCACTGTGCTGATGCTCAGAGAGGAGGATGTTATGCTACGATGCGACCCATCGTTCTCTGTCCCCACCAAAGCCCTCAGGCTGAGACCCCATCTGGGCATGTGCTGACACTCCCAAACCAGCCTGGATAACCGGTACTGCACACTGAACCCCAGAGGTTTAGGGGCACTGTGCAAGGGAGCTGGGCGTGTGGTGCTGCACATGCAGCACAGCCCCTCTGCGCTGCTCCCACTTTGCCTGCTGGGGAGCAGCGCTGAGTCCAAGCCCAGATGTCACAAAACAAGACAGAGCCCCCAGCGCGGAGCCTGGGCCGAGCTGGCACCTCCTCTCAACCCTGGTCCTCAGGGTGTGCAGCAGCTCAGGGCTGAGCCCCAGGGTCCTGCAGGGGCTGGGGATCCCCCTGCCGTGGGCCAGGCCCAGGGTGGTGGAGCCAGCACGTGACCAGAGCTGGTCGGTGCCTCCTGGCTGGCAGACAGGGTCCCAGGGCCAGCGCAGCCATAGCCAAGGCCGAGCGAGCTCAGGAGCCCCACGCTGACTCTGGCTGGGCTGCGCAGGGAGGGACTGGGGTATGGCATGGCCCTGCACCACTGCTCCCAGCACCGGCGGCCCAGAGCTGGGCTCCCCTTGCTGCCCCGCACGGCCCCCAGGGCAGCCAGGAGCCCCGCAGCGCTCCTGCGGCAGAGCCCAGCCCCTGCGGGGCAGCGGCCGGGCCCCGGGGCCCTGCACTGCCCAGGCACATGATGCCAGGCTGCCCCGAGGCCCCACCATGCCCCGCCCTGCCGCCCACAAGATGGTGCCTGGGCCGGGGAGGGCCGCCCACCGGGTCACGTGGCACTAAGGTTGCTATGGCATCGTCCCCCCCATGCGGCCCTCCTGTTGGCTGGCAAGAGGATGAGGGTGGGGATCCCTTGGACTGACAGTTCTGCCAGCCAATCGGAGTCTAGCATTCAGAGTCTGCAGGAGGGGAGGAAGTTGTGGGGCCTCATCTGGAGGAGAGAAGAGAGAGGAGAGAAAGAGAGAGCGAGGGGGGGAGAGAGAGAGAAAAAGAGAGAGGGAAGTGAAAGAGAAGAGGGAGAAAAGAAGGGGAGACGAGCATGGAGGAGCGAGAGAGCAGCGGGAAAGCAAGAGAGCAGGGCAGAGCTGTGCTGGCAGTGACCGCTGCTCCCTCGCCTCTCCCTGTCACACTGAGGTTACCTCTGCCTTCCCCACAGCCTCCTGCCCTCCCTGCAGAAATGCTTTCTCCCCAGCTTTGGCCAGCCAAAAGCCCTCCCGGCCTCACTGAGAAGCACGGGGCCCTGACAGCAAAACTGCCCCAACCCTGTGGGGGCTGCAGGGCCAGCGCAGACACCTGCTCTCAGCAGGACCTTTAGCAAAGGGGGCCATTTGTCAAGCAATCTGGGTGGGGGGAAATGGCCAAGACTAGGCATTTCCCCCAGGGCTGGCCTACCCTGGAGCTCAGATTTAACTCTGCTCCTGCTTCTCTGAGCCTGGTGTCCTTTCCCATGGCAAGAGCATGCTCCAGCTGCTGCCTCTGCAGTGCAGCGCCTGTGCCCATTGCACAGCCCCGGAAGAAGTCCCCCACCAACCACCTTGGCCATGGGGGCCTTGCAGATGCTCCTGAGATCACTGTGCCTCCAGCAGGTTGCAAGGTATCCCCTCTGGGCCCTCCCACCCAGACACACCGGGGAAAACCCACCCTTTGGGAACAGGGGTCACAAAGCCACCTCAGGGACTAGCTTTGGTCACTCGCTGCTTTGGGGCACTTACCCAACATCTCCTGCCGTGCACGCATCCTCCCTCCCTCCCTGTATACTGGCAGGACAGTGCTCCCTGCCAGGGGCTTCTGACACTTCCTTGCAAACAGCATCACCTGTGCTGAGAAAAAAAGCCCCTCGTGGGTAAATGAGAGCAGAACTGGGACAAGACCAACATGTGTCTCTCCGGCACCCCAGGTCCCAGGTCAGGCTCCTGCCCAGAAAACTCCAGCCTAACAAACGCTGGCTGAGGACTGGCTGCCTGCTGTGAAGAAGCCAGAGATCCTAGCTGCTCCCCAAAATGACCTGCCTGGCAGCACCCAGGAGGCAACAGCTGCAGATGCAACCAATATTTAGCACTACCCCAAGAGCACTAACAAACAGAGCCACTGTTGTGCCCCACACACAGTGTTGCCCCCCTCCCCCCCAAAAAATCCCAGGGTAGCAGCGGGTTGTCAGGGAGCCCCAGCGATGGGCACAGCAGGCCCCAGGCCCAGACATTTCTGCATATCCATGGACAAGCGCTAAAAGCTCCTTCACAGCTCCCCCCACCACAGGAGGAGAAGGCAGAAGAGCAGTCAGCAACCACAACCTGGTGCAGCAGAAGCCAAAATATCCCCCCTCGTCATGGCAGGGCAGGACCGGACCCCAGCTGGACACCACTCCCTGAGCCCTTCATGGCAGAGACCTCGCTGTAGCCGTGCTACCAACAGCGGCTCTGACCCATTGCAAACAAAGAGCTGCCATCACTGGGGATTTATGGGCCACACGGAGCATCAGGGGGATGCTTGAGCCTCTTCCCAGGGAGAGGGCAGCGAGGGGCATATATAAAAATATGTGCACACAAAAATACACACAAATCACCGCACACCCTACAAATCACCAAGAGACCTCTACTTTTCAGATGAGCCTTTGTTACCTGATTATTTCCCTATTTCAGTTATCTTTTCACTTCAAGTATCAAGTATCTTCAAGTATTTATCCATTCCTGCAAGTATCATTGTTGCAATTGGCATTTCTCCCACAGGAAAACCCACAGGCCAGGACTGGGGAGGGCTGAGATTAGCCCCAGTCCCCTTAGCAGCTGCTTCAAGGAGAGATTTCAACTCTGGCCCAGGAAGAGGTCTGGACCCATCCTTCCAGAAGCTTCATCCCCAATAACCCCTCCAGGGACTTGGGGACTCCTGTTCCAAACCTCAATACATCCGCTGCTCGCCTCAGGACCCCCAGCAAGGGCACAGAGCACACAAGGGGCAGGGGGGCTTTCTCCAAACACTGCCAGCGACTCCTGCCCCACGACAGGCTGTAACACAAGAGCCCCAAAACCTCTGCTTCCCTTAGTGCTTACTCAGCCCAGAGTTGAAAACACAATTTGAGCAGGTTTGCTTTTAGACTGCCTGGAAACCTCAACACACTTTCCTTCCCCTGCGCTCCTCCTGAGCGGGCTGCTCGCACCTCCTTTCCTCTCTGTCTGCCCTGGCTGGGGAAAAGTGCCCAGGAAGTCTGCCTGCAGTGCTTCTAGTTGGGCTCTTCTCATTGCTTGTCCAAATGTGCCACAGAGCCTAGGAAGGGGATTTTCCTGCTCCAAAGATGCACAACGTGCCTGTCCTGCATGGCAGGAGCAGGGTACAAATCCAAGTGAGGAATCAGAAGGGAGCTCCATGGGCCCTCCCAGCCCTTGCTGGCTCCCTCAGGAGACTCCTTTCCTCTGAGATACCAAGGCCTTGCCTCCAGGGATCAAGACACTGAGCTTGCTAAAAGGAGCTGAGTGCCTTCATGGCAAAATTCCTGTTATCCAAGAAGAGTTGGGGTCATTTCCATGCAGGAGGTGCTGCCTCCATCATGTCAAAAACCAGATGCTCAAACGCGGAAGGAGGCACAACAGGCTCCATGGCACCCAGTCTGTCTGCTGGACCCTGCTGCTTCATTTCAGGCACCACTTTGCAAAAGGAAGGAAAATCCATGCCCCCTCCTCAACTCTTTCTCTCTCTGGCCCTGTTGCCTGCCAGGAGCCCCCAGCCAGCTCCTGCCAGGTGCAACCAAGCGGCTGCTGCCACCCACCCCAGCTGCATCCTGCCCTCTCCCTCAGCAGTGCCACTGCTTCCTCCCTCTGACCACTCCCAGCCTTTGGGCACTTTCTGCTTCTGGGGTTTGGGAAAATGCAGCAGGCTCAGAGCAAAGCAGAACCACCGCAATTCAAACCCCAGGGAGGGGAAGTAGAGCAAGGCCATTCTTGCACAGCCCCAGGGCAGCCAGGGACCCCTGGGCAGAAGGATGGGATGGGGCAGCCCCAGGATGGACCAGAGCATGACCAGGAGCAATAAAAAATCTCCGCTCACCCTCTGGTCCTTTCCAGTCCTCAGCCTTGGTATCCTGTTCCCCTCCAGCTCCCTCATGCCTGCGCTCTCCCCAGGCTCGTTGAGGGCAGGCAGGGGGACTACAGACCCCACACCCATCCCAGGGAGCCCAGCTGCCTCACTGACCCCAGCCCAGCTCTGGCCACGAGGCCCCCACTGCCTTCCCACCACCAGAAGAGCTCAGCTCTCCAGCTCTGCCCACGCTCTGTCCCCGGACCCTACTGCCCTCCCACTGCTCGAGAACCCCCGGTATCTGGGGGCCAGGGGGAGGCTCCCACAACCATCAATGCCCTGAGCATTGCCAGGTCCCTGCTGCATGCTGGAACCTTGGGCCGGGCCAGGCCAGGAGGGGGCTGATGAGCTGGAGCCCCCCTGGCTGGCCCTGCTCTGGCAGCACTGCTGGGACCATGCTGGAAGTACTGGGAGCAGTTCTGGACTCCCAGGACAAGACAGACATGGTCGTGCTGCAGCAAGTCCAGCAATGGGCCACACGGATCATTGGGGGACTGGAGTATCTGCCACCCGAAGCGTGGCTGAGGGAGCTGGGACAGTTTAGCATAGAGGAGGGGAGACTCAGGGGGACCTTTTCAATGGGTATAGAAAGAAATACATGATGTGGGAGGGAGAGGTTACAGAAGATGGAGCCAGACTCTTCTCAGTGGTCCACAGGGACAGGACAAGAGGCAATGGGCACACAAGGAAAGACAGAAATTCCATTTAACCATAAGAAAAGCCCATTTAACCGTGAGGGTGACTGAGTCCTTTCCTTTCCAGGGGCTCATTGTGCTGCCCTTTGGCATGGTGTGCTAGCAATGCCTGCACTCAGAATGGCTGTGGGACCTCCACCAGAATCGGCCCCTTGTTCTGCACCTTTCCCTTGAGTCATCCCGGCTCTCCTGGAGTCCTGCATGGTGACAGCGCTCAGTCCTCCCCGAGAAGACCTACACTTCACCTTGGGAGCCAGGAACTCACCTGTCAGTGTGAGCCCTGCTCCTGCGCCTCCTCCACCAAGCTGAGGACGCATAGTGCGCTGTGCCCAGGACTCCCCAGTGGAGCTGGTCGCCTCGGGGGGACCTGCTGCCGGGCCTCTCTTGGTCAGGGGAAGGCTCCCTGTGCCTGCTGGGCCACCTCAGGGGCTCCTGCCATTCTTTGCCACACGCCGATGGCAGGGCGTGCGCTGTGGGGGCAGGGTTGGATGGGGCCCTGTCAGAGCTCTCTGAGGTTTCCCCAGGAGAAGCTTTGGCTGCAGGAGCCCACACAGAGCTGGTGCAGGAGGGCCTCACACCTTCCTCCTCCCCAGGGGCCTGGCCGGGCTCAGACCCCTCCTCCTAGCTGGGGAGTCTCTGGCCCCGCATGTGCTGCAGCCACCTGCGGCCATCATGGTTCTGCCTCGGGCACCTGCTTCGGGCCCTCTCTGGGGCCCCAGCATGGCCACTGTCGCTGCCACGGGAGCTCCTGTGCTAGAGGGCTGCAGAATGATGCCGCCTGCTCGTCGTGGAGTGGGAACAAAATCTCCCTCCTCGATGGCTGGCCGAAGAGGAGCTCTCGGAGTGCCCAGTGTGGTACTGCTGGAAGTCGTCATCCACTCGCACCGTGTGGAGGACAGAGTGAAAAGGGTGCTGGCAGAGTGGTCACTCACCTCTGGTTTCTGACCACTGCCAGATACAGGCAAAGCAGAAGCTGTGCAAGCAGAAGGCAGTGTAGTCAGTGTTGTCAAGTGTGTCCAGGCAGAAGGGGCACAGCCCATCTGGAGAGGCGTCCGGCAGCATTGCCTACTGCAGCTGGCTCATGCTGGCACCAGGGGAAGTGCCACCATCCTCTGAGAAGTTCTCCTGATGATGCCACGTCCTATGAACAAAAAGAGATGTAGAGTTCATGAGCTGTCCTCGAGACTAAAAGAGGAGAAAGCAGAAAAGCTGTGGCAGTCAGGATCAAGAGAGACAACCACCAGGAGACCATCTCAGGGGACACAAGGGGCACCTTCGTCAGCTCCTCCTCAGCAGGGAAGCGTGGGCACTGACTTCCCAACACACGTGCACAGGTGTTGCAAAGGCCAGAAAGCGGTTCCCAAATTCTGGGCAATGGCAGCCCCAGCCTGGGAGTGGGGCAGGGTGGAAGCAGAGCATCCCAAGCCCTGCCAGCCTCCCCATCTGGCAGAGCCCACCCACACTCTCGCCAGACAGCCAGCAGCATTGGCGGGGGGCGGGGGGAGGGAGCCTTCTCCTCCCTGACCCCCCACAGAGTGTTTGATGGAGGCACTGGCGGGGGTGGGGGAGAGCTGGCAGTCCCCAACAGGCTCCCAATGCCACACTGCCGGCCACAGTGCCTGCCTGCCTTGGATCAGCACAGCTCACCTGCACACGTCTGTCCCTGCACAGCAGGGAACACCCCATATGCCTGAAGAGCTTCCCAGTGCCCTGGCACCTCTGGGCACCCCCGGCCACGGGACACCAGCCCTGCGGGGTCCACAGCCCCCACGTCTGCCAGGCAGAGCTGCTGCTGGCCGTGGAGCAAAGCCCAAATGTGAAGCGACCCTGCTGGGCACGGGGCACCTCGCGTGCTGCCCAGCGGGGAGCCTGGGGCAAAGTGAGCAGGGCCCGACTCTGCAGCTGTCTGAAAGCAGTGATGTCATGGGAGTCCCAGGAACTCTGCAGTGACATCATCGGTGTCTCGGGGCTGCACCCAGGAGACCCCCCAGCTTCAGACACATCCTCAGTGCTTGCAAAGTCCATTGGACAGCCCTCTTCACCCCTGTGTGTTTGCCTGGGTTTTTCCTAAGTGGGCCTGTGGTGGCTTCAGACTATGTCAGAGTTTGCATTGGCTTGAATGACAGTCTAGGGCGGGATTTTGGCAGAAATCTCAGACTCGCTGAGCTTTTTTCCCTTTTCTCCTCTGTCAGCAGACTTCAAGCTGAGTGCTGCCAACCAGCAGAGTGGCCAAATTCAGCCAGAGCCATGCTTGTGAACTGGGCAATGTCTTCTGCCAAGCAGAAAAGCAACCTCTTCCCTCTGCTCCCCACCTTCCCTGGGCCATGACAACGCATGCCCTGCATGGAGGGGTTGGGTCCTTTCTGAAAAAAGCCCAACTGGACAAGAGCCTGGGGATGTATTTGACACAAGGGGCAACAAGCAAAAGCCTCCCCAGGCAATGTCAGAAGCGCCCAGGCAGAGAGGGCAGATTAGAGCGCGGATGGTGCCAGCGGCATTGCCGGGTGCAGCTGGCTTCTGCTGGCTCCAGGGAAAAAGGCGCCATCATCCGAAATTCCTCCCTCCTCTGCTGACATCACAGACTAGAAAAGAAAGAGACACTCAGCTGGTGACAGCAGCGTGGAGTGAGCCAACAGCTGGGCTGCATTGCAGGCTGTCCCGATCCAATATTGGGGGGGTTTCGTTACGATCCCAAGGACGAGATTAAGACGCTAAAACCAGTCAAATATCGTACAACCTTTTAACTTTATTTTCCACAAAGTGGGGAGAAAAGGTGGGGAAAGGCGAAGGGGAGACGAAGGGAAGAAGGGAACAAGGGTAAGGGGAAAGATAAAGTTGGAAAAGGAGAGGAGAAGCTAGCTACCACCACTCCGAGTCCGATGATGTTCTGCCAACTCCGTTCGAATTACAGCTCGAGCCGGGTGCCTCCGAAGAGGGACCCCGAACAAAGAAATCCCTGGGCAATTATACTTTCCAGTCTAAGCTCTCCGCCCTTCACGCAGTAGTTTGGACCAATAGTAATATTTAGGTCTGGGGTCTCCTGCTCCTTATTGGGTCCCTAGGTAGGTTGTTTACCGTTGTGGTTTTTGCTGACAGATGCATTTTCATTCTTCGGGTCTTGCCCTTATCTCTCAAAGCCCTGACAATTTATTACTTCCCCAGCAGTGACGGTAGGTGTTATTTCCCAAGGTCCAGACAAAGGGAATATGATCTGGACCCCAAGATAGCCCAGACCCCCCCCCAATCAGCATTGTTTCCGCAGCAAGAGGAGGCCCTGCTCCCCAGGGTCCCGGTGCCCAAGCAGGCCTCACTTCAATGCCTTGACATCCTCCCTCCCGGAGCGTGAAGCATGGGAATGCAAACTGCTGGTAACCCCCTTGTCTTTGCTGCCTGCACCAGCTCTGGGGCCCTTTCTCACTGAACTAGGGAGTGCGGCCTAAGGCTTCAGCAAATTTAGCTACTCATGCTAAGCAAGCTTTATAGAAGTTGTGCTAAGCAGCATTAATTTATAGTCCAGGTCCCAAAGTCTCTGCCCGATCGTGGTCTGGTTCGGCGCAGGCTTGGTGTGTCCTGAATGGTTGCAGGGAGACCATTTCGGGGGTCACAGCAGCTCAGTCCTGTTCCCGCCGGGAACAGATGGCTTGTTTGGGGTTATGGTTTGCTTGCACCTTATGTACCAAGAAATATTTAAGGCAAAAGTTCACTCATCTGTCCGCCACACAGGCGATCCACACCAACCTCCCATCTGTCCTGCAGGCAGCCCCGCTCCGGCCCTGGGCTCAGCGCAGATCTCGTGGGAGGGCACCGTCCCACAGCCCTGCTCCGACAAGGCGAGCGGGCAGGCCTTCCCCTGGCCCAGGCTGCCTCTCTCAGCCTCTCTTCCTATGACAGATGCTCCGGTCCCTTCATCATCTTTGTGGCCCTTCACTGCACTTGCTCTGGTAGCTCCATGTCCCTTTTGTCCTGGGGAGCCCAGGACCACACGCAGCACTCCAAGTGTAGAGGGGAGTCCGTGAAGGCTGTGTACAGAAGATGCCTGGCCTCATCTGGGGATAAATAGCACTAATCAAGCATTGGACTGACAGCAGGGCAGGGCCCATCCCCGTGGGCAGTGTGGGCAAAGAGCCCGCGTGGGCAGGGGTGAGTTGCGCCATGGGCACAGGAGCGGAGCTGGGCTGCCCCACGGGGTCCCTGTGTGTGCCGAGCCCATGAGATGTCCTTGGCTGGGGCCAGGGCAGAGCCCAGGTGCCCTCGGCCCTTGGGAGCAGAGCGCAAAGGCAAGGCCAGAGGCCAGCTGGCCATCCTGCGGGACGTGGTCCAGGGCTCGTGTCCCCTGCCCCTGCCCTCCGTGTGCTCCTTGGCTGCCTCAGCCCCATCTGTCCTCTGCTCCCACCTGCCCCGCACAGCTTTGGGTGCTCTGGGTCTGCCCTTCCTCACAGCCCCTGCTGTGGCCGAGTGCCCCCCAGCCCCCCAGCCATCCCCGCTGCCAGGCGCTTCTGATGCGCTCGATGGCCTCACAGCTCTGTGGCGGCAGCAACCTCACTGTCCCAGCCCTGTCCCATCCCACGGGGGCAGCAGCCACAGAGGGCTGTGTGGGGAGGCCAGGGCAGCTCCAAAGGCTGCATCCGCTCCCAAGCCCTCGGCCCCAGCCCCGCCATGCTGGACGCCATGGGGCTGGCTCAGCACAGCTGGCTCTCCCTGCTCTGGGGCAGTGGCAGCCTCCTCTGCCTCTGCCCCGGCTTCCTTCTGCTCCTGGCTGCCTGGGCCGCCCTGCGCAGCCAGCGCAGCATCTCTGGCCAACGCCGCCAGGTAGGAAGGAGGCTCCGGGCAACCCTTCCTGGGGAGCCTGGCCAGCCTGGCCCCATGGCGAGTGACTCCTGCCCTGCAGGAGGCCCCGGCTGGTGGGACCCACACGCACCATGGGTCGGGGCCTGGGTCCTGCGGGTTCAGCCGAGGCCACGGTCACAGTGCGGGTGATCCTGTGCCTGCAGGTCTCTCCCTGGAACTGGTGCGGGGGGAGGCACTCAGAAGCCCAGGACCCAGGCGAGGCTGCACCACCCCAGTGCCGGCTCCTGCTGGGGATGGCATGCCCACCTGGCTGGGCTCATGGCCCCAGCATGGAGCTGGGCTCCAGGAGCTGAGTTCACACCGCACACGTTGGGAGGGAGGCTGTTCCCAGGGGGCTTGCCATGGGACAAGCCCTGCTCTGGGATCCTGGGACGTGGGGGTGTCTTGTCCATCTCTGCCCTGCTGATTTGTGTGTCCCTGCTGGGGGCTCCCAGCCCTCCCCTACCTCCCGCCATCCTGGGGGTCCCAGCAGCTGCCCCAGGCTGGAGTGCATCCATGCTGGGAGGAACCAGGTCCCAGGACACAGGGCTGTTTGGGGCAGACCCACTCGGCCCTGCTCAAGGTGCTGTGTCCTCCTGCTGTGTTGCAGGTGATGTGCAGCGGATGTCCAGCTGCAGGGGCTGGCTCCTCGCTGCCCACGGCAGGTTCCTGGGCCAGTTCCTCTGCTACGACCTCACCTGCGGGCCCTGCAGCGAGGCTGCCCGGGAGAGGCAGCGGGGGCTGTGCACAGTGTGACAAAGCCCCTGGGCCTCTAGCAGGCCAGGGTTGCCTTCCTCAGGGGGCTCCAGCCTTGGGTGGGGTGCAGTGTGTGGAGGAGACTCCTTCCCCAGCATGGGGCCTGCTCAGTCCTGCCCCAGCCCCTGACCTCAGGCCTCACAGCTGGGCCAAGGAGCTGGAAGACGCAACTCGATCACTGCCCAAGAGAGACGTCAGCTGTGAGGCTGGATTGCCTGCCACCCCAGGGTCGTGCTCGGTGGATGGTGGTAGCAGCCAGCCTGCTGGTGCTGACCCTCACCCCATGTTGAGGCTGGAGCTGGAACAGCGTTGTGGGAGGAGGTTGCGGATGCACACCATAAGGAAGTGCGTAGAGACCCATCTGGGAAGCTTCCCCGCTGTGGTGCAGAGATCCCACGAGGTGTCCATCTGCGGGCTGGTGCCCGCCACGTCCCTTGCCCTGCTGCACTCCGGCATAGTGCCTGTCTGCTTCCACACGACGGAGGCCCTGTTCCTGCCAGAGGAGGCCCGGGAGGCCCTGGAGCTTCATGTCCGGGCAAAGAGGCTGCACCACCAATGGGACTTGTCCAGGAAGTCCCTGGGAGCGCATGTGCCCCAGGCACTGGTGTCAGCCCTCTGACAGCACTGCGCAGACACCCACATCCAGCACCTCCCTCGACAGTCACCGTGCCATTCCCAGGCCACCCAGCACCACATGGAGCCACAGCCTGACCGCTTCCCTCTGGAGAAGGACCAGATCAGCAGCTGCAAAAGAAAGACATACCACAAGGTTTGGCTTGGCATGCCTCCTGGCCTGGTGCAAGAGTCCCCGAGAGCAGAGCCCAGCATGTGATCACCCACATCCCGTCCACATTCTTACTAAATCCTATTTCTAGCTCTTTTTTGCGTGGCCGCATTCCCTCTTCTGCACAGCATGTGTGAGCTGCTGGCAACCCTCAAGCTGATCGAGGTAGCGAGGAGGCTGGGGTGGCTGCAGGAGGGTTTTGCTCCAGTATCACCCCACAGAGCTGGGATGAGGCTCCTGTGCTGTGGCTGTTTCTCTGGGGCACACATGGCTCTGGGGGTAAAGAAAGGCCAACAGCATCTCTGGGTTGAGTGGAAATGCCTACTGAGGCTCTGGGCTCACCATGGACTGGCGGAGCGATGCTGAGCAACTCAAGAGGCTCACAGAGGGCCTGGGGTCCTGGGGGGCCAATGCAGGACCCTGGGGGCACCAGGACTCACCCACGGCATGTGTTGTGGCATGCGGAGAACAAAGGGTCTCTCTGCAGTGGGGCACAGCCATGAACCTCCTCTCCCAGCAACTTTCCCAGTGCTAGTTACGGCCTGAATTTGTGTCCTGATTGTGCCAAGCCTCAGCTTGGATTCACAGCTGATCTGTTCACATATACCGCGGCTTCTCCACAGCTCAATTTCACCTCACTGAGTCTTGGGATGGAGCATCCTCATGACCGAGTGGCTTCCCATTGCCTCACCCCACAGATGTGACATGGAGGGATACAGGGGAGGGGGACAGAGGCAGTGGGGTGGTACCCAAGGGACCACAAGGGGCCTGAGACAGGGAGCAGGAAGCTCTCACCCCATGGGGTCCTTCCTCCCCACCCGTGCTGAGCCTGACCTGTACTGGAGCCAGGAAGGACAAAATAAACATCAGCATCACCTAAACTGCCCTCCTGAGAGTGTAAAATCGGGAGTAAGGCAGAGGGGCCTTAATAATGTCATCCCAATCATGTGGTGGGCAAACCCACCACCATCCTCCTCCTACTGATGAAGAAACTGGCACCTTCAGCCAACTCTTACCTGCCCCACCCCAGCCTGGGCAGACTGGGGCTGAGAAGAGGTAGCCCCTGCACAAGACATGTAGGTATATTAATGAGACTTTGCCTTTAATAAGACTCTTTATTTGAGTTTTTCCACACTAATTTGAGATGGACTAATTATAATGCTCTAATTGGATGGTTACTCATGTGATGACAGCAACAGCAACTCCTTGGCTTGGCCCCTAAAGGGTGCTCCCTTGGGGTACAAGCATGTTTCCTCCTGCCCATCACAAGCCTTTGAGCATGATCAGTCAGTGCAGGATGTGGGCAGCCCCTGTTTGGGATCCTGGGGTGTTTCAGGGTCCTGTCAGCATCTGCCTTAGCAACCCCAGGTGAGATCTCCCCCCTTTCCTGAGGGCTGAGAATTCCCCTCCATCCCTTCTGCCCCTCTGCATCCCCCACACCTCTCCATCCCTGCCTGCCTGCCGGTCCCTGCCTCCAGCTCTCAGTCAAGCTCTTCTTCATCTCTCTCTCTCCCCATGTGTTCATCCCTTCCCTCTCCATCACCCACCTCCATGCCTCTTCACCTTCCTCCATCCTGCTGTCTGTGCATCCTTCCTGTCTGCCCTCCATCCCTCTTTTCCTCTCTTCCACTATCCATCGTCTGGCCCTCCATCCACCTCTTGGGTGTTCCATACTTCTATATCTCTTTCACACCCTCTGTCCAGCTCCGCCTCCTCTATTCCTCTCTCTGTTTTTCTGTCCACACTTACATCCCTCTTTTCTACCCTTCTGCTCCCCATTTCTCTGCCCAGCCCTCTGGCCCTCTCTTTCTGACCCTCTGTCCTCCTCTCAGTCTTTCACCTTTTGCAGCCATCTCTCTGCTTCTCCATGCCTCTCTTTCCTCTTTTCTCTCTCTGTCCAACTCCCCCTCCCTCTTGTCCTCTCTCTGTTCCTCTGTCCACCTCTACATCCCTCTTTTCCTCTCTTCTGCTCCCCATTCTCTGCCCAGTCCTCCGTCCCTCCTTCTGTCCCTCTGCTCAGCTCCCCATCTTTTTGTCTGGGTCTCCATCCTTCCCTTTCTTTCTCCAGCTCTCCTTCCAGCTCTCTATCCCTATCTCTCTCTCCCCATCCCTCTGTCTGGCTCTGGCAGTCCCTGGCAGCACAGAGCAGAGATCCTGGGGAGGGGCTGGGGGTGCTGGCTTACAGCTGGGCTGCTGATGTGTTGGAGCTGATCCTGGGGCACTCGCCCACCTGGGCTGGGTTGGAGGAAGAGTCTGGGCAGGATGATTGGGGCCAGATTGTTCTTCATCACCCACAAAGATATACCACGGCTCTTTCTTTCTCTTCCTCTTGTAAAGCAAAGAGCCAGATGTCTAATTTGGAGTAACATTACATGAATAACACACAATCAACCTGCGCCTGTAACCAAGCAGTACCTGAGATGTCCTACTCTAGGGCATTATTTTCAATGACATATTTACATGGTAATTTAAAACATTCAGCAGAACTACAAGTACATTTTAGAAAAGAAAGTCTCAAGTAAAAAAAAAAATTTTAACTTTGTTTCACAGGAAAATCTTGAACAAAAATCTGAAGAACCACTTATGACTGGTTTTGATGGTAATTTTAATGCTTGGATAATATATTTTGAATTTTAATGGTTAGAATTGTTTTGATGATGTTTATCTGTTGGTTTTGATGCTAAGTTGTGGGGTTTGATGGTAAGTTTAGTCTGAGCATTGCAGGCTTCTGTCGGTAAGCTCTGCATCTGAAAGACAGAGAGGAAGCGATGTCATTCCCTGTCATGATACTCAGCATAAAACTATCTGGCTGAGGGTTTGATTTCTAAACAGCAAAGGCTTGAACCTCCAAACAGCTTGATCTGCTCTGAGGCTACAGGAACAAACTCGCTCAAGAGGGAGGCTTCCAAAACCCTTACGTGAAAACTGACTGTATTCCAGTTTTCTGCTAAGAGTGGTGTACTGTACAGAGGATTAGGATAAAACTACCTGCTTTAATAGCACATGGTAGACCTTAGCTAAGTGAAATCTGGTGGAAGTCTCACCTAGAGGTTTAGCATGATGGTACCCTTGTTTTACCAATGATTTTCCAGTCAAGCTGAAGAAAAGGAAAGACATGAGAAACACCCAATAATCATGGAAAAACTGCTGATTATGCTGTAATCCTTGCTTATTTGTAATTCTTCTCTCAATGTTTATCTTTGGACTTCTTTTCCTTCTTGACTTTATTTTTTTTCATTTTTGATCACCTGAAAGCTCTTTCTCTATCTCTCTGTGCTTTTTTTTTTCCTATTTTGGCTTCACTCCCCTCTGCACAGGTATGCTTTCTTTTTCTGTTTCTTTGTCAGTCATTTTTCTGGGAACAGCCCTCAGAGTTTGAATGAACCCACACAGGTGGAAGTACCTGGCTTTCATGAGAAGATTTTTCAGATTGCTGCTGAGGCACTGAACAACAATGTGAGGCTGCTCTGTGGCTGCTGGAGTGGTGCACATCCTCTCTAGAGAGTGGATGGTGAAGCCCTCTGCTTTTGTAAGAATCCTTACAAGACCTGTTGCTGTAAGTGTGACTTGATTTGTCAAAGTCCTTATCACAATCAGACAACTCTCTGCCACCTGTCATTGCAGAAGAGGAATGGTGATCACTGTAGCATCTGCACTGTTCCCATCTCCATGGTTCACCTTGACAGGATCTTTCTCTGCTCCAAGCTCGCTCTCTTTTGGAATGAGTACAGCAATTCCTGTCTTGTTCTGTTCTTCTTCTCTTTCAGGATCTGAAAACAGGACATTTTCCAAAGCTTCTGCCATTATCAGGGATGTTTCTTTCATTATCAGAAGAGCTATACATGCTTTCATTTCAATAAACCTGCTCATGGCAATTTTGCTGCTTTGTTTCCACCACGCAAGAGCACCCCTCCTGTGAGAACGACCATCTGTTCTGCTTCCATTTTGCTTGTCCTGCTCTCCAGAGACAGTGTTCTCTCTTCCTTCTGTAGTGCTCTTTGTGAGTTTTTCTACAGTGTTTTTTCTTATCTGTATAGTTATTTTGTAATTATCTACTTCTCAGATAACTAGATAGATAACTAGATAATTGAGGACTATTATGTACTTCTTATCTACGTAGCTATTAGAAATGTCCTTTGTATCTTGGCATGTATCATCTGTGGTATCCAGAGACACAAGATTTTTAGAAGTATGTTCAATGTCATAGAGGAAGTTTGCCCTAATATCTCTTCAGTCTCTGATGTACAAAAGGTTTTCTTTCAAAATAAGTCCAGTTTCTTCTGATCTTCTAGGTTTGCCTTTGTCCCCACTGCCTTCAAACTCACACTGCCCAAGCAATTCATCCTCAGTGTCCAAGGATCATTTCCTGACCTTGTGCTGACCTTTGGTATCGGGATGCACGTTACCAGCTTTTATTGTAAGACTTTCAGCAACTTCTTTGTTGGTGGAAATTGTTTCAGAATCTGACTGGATAAAAAGACTCTCAAGATCACAGCTCAAGGTGGTAGGAACTCTTCTGGATTCTTCACAGACAAGCGGTGCTTCCATCACTACAGTTTCCATAAGAGCATCAGTCTCAGAATATTTTTGAGGTCCAGAGAAAATGCACAAAACAAAAATGCCTTCACATTCAGTGAAGTGAAAAAGAGGAAAGAAGAATGCAGAAAGTATAGACAGGATGACAAAATGAAGAGAAAAAAAAATCTATGTAGAAGCCCAAGTTTTCAGTGAGGCATCAGCCACATGTTTTTAATATCCAATTAATACGTTGCAGTGCTGATCGCTAGTTCTGTTCATAACACTATGTGCAGTGTGGAATTCTCTCAACTGATTTAAATCTTCCCATTAAATAGTGTCAGTAGAGAGATAAACCCGTGCTAACCTCATATAAAATCTTACTTTAATCAAAGCATACTTATTTTACCTTATTTCCTTGGACAAGCTGTTAAATAGGCTGCCTGTGAGGGATTATAAAATTCTCTCTTGAGCGACTGGAGGCAAAGCTATAGGCATCTGTAATTAAATTATACAAGTTAATAGGTAGGAAGGTACTGTTGGGAGTAGAAAACCACTGTTTGCAAAATTTCTACATTAGGTGTTAAATACGGAAATTTACACTCCCCCTTCCCAAAACAGAGTTCATGAAGATCTCATGTATTATTATCTCAGCTAAGCTTTTCTAAAGTTGACAAGTTCTAATATATCAGCTGTGTTCTGTAAATTCTAATTGGTTAATGACACAAAGAGCTACAGTGAAATGTGTGCTGTGTATTTTCTCAGTACTTCGCCTGGATTAGGAACATGATAATAATCCTGAATACTGAATACATCATTGGTGAGAAATTTTAGATGCAACCAACACAACTCCCTCTTCCCAGCAATCCATTTGTTTTAGAAAAGAAAATCTCAGAAGCTTTAGAAGGTTGGATGTGGCAAGTGGAATCATGAAGTTTTACTCCATTTTTTTTTTTAGATTCATTATCTAAGCTAATAGCACCATGGAGTGACTCGGTTTTGGGCTACTCAGGTTGGCATCTTTCTTCTTCAGAACTCTGACAGGAAGAATGGGAAATCTTCAACACATGGACTACCTTCCAAATCACAATTCCATTTGAAGGTATTGCATTGCAGTTCCTTTCTGCTGAGCTCTTTGAGTCCTTCTCATTTTTTTCTGAAGATTCTGCACCATAAGGGACCATATTATAAGAAAGAAGTTTGGGATTTCCAGCCACTGCTGGCTCAACAAGAATTTCACCAGCAGCTTCTTGTTTGGAGATGTTAGTAGCAATTGACATGGTGGATGCATCTGAGGCAGACTCTGCTGCAGAAGAGTTTGCAACTGTGTGTCACAGCCCAAAAGCAGTCGTTTAGGACGACTTCCCTCTCCTTGGGACCAACGACCAAGTTCGTGATGCTCTTGGACTGAACTAAGGTGAAATGATGCCAGCCAACCAATCAGTTTTATGACTTATTAATACAAAAGACAAGGCATGTGGCTAAATATGATAACTCAATGACGACTACTTTAACTAAATAAACAAGTCCCGTGCCGCACGATTTGAACAGATCTTATAAACATTCATCAAAAGAGAGGAAGGAGAGAGACAGAGAGAAAGAAAGAAAGAGAGATCACCACCCGTGGATCCAGTGGCGTCCCATTGGTCCTCTTCACCCTGGGTGTCTTGGAAAAGTTCGGGGCCAAATCAAGGCAAATTAAATAAATAAATTGTAATGACGCGCGTGCAGTAATTGCAGCTCGAGCCGGGTGCCTCCGAAGAGGGACCACAAACAAAGAAATCCCTGGGCAATTATACTTTCCAGTCTAAGCTCTCCACCCCTCACACGGTAATTCAGACCAATAGTAATATTCAGGTCTGGGGTCTCCAGCTCCCTATTGGGTCTCATCACTGTCCCTAGGCAGGCTGTTTACTGTTGCCGTTTCTCCTGACAGATGTGTCTTCATTCCTCAGGTCCCACCCTTGCCTCTCAAGCAGAGAGTCTCTCCCTAGCAGTTACAGTAGGTGTTATCTCCCAAGGTCCTGACAAGGGGGAGATAGTCCAGACCCCCCCCCACCCCAATTAACACTGTTTCAGCAGTGAGAGGAGGCTTTGTTTCCCAGGGTCCCGGCACCCAAGCAGGCCTCACTTCAAAGCCTTGACCTCCTCCCTCCTGGAGTGTGGGGCACAGGAATGCAGACTGCTTGCAACTCCCTTATCTTTCCAGCCTGCACCAGCTCTGGGGCCCTTTCTTACCGAACTAGGAGTGCGGCCTAAGGCTTCAGCAAATTTAACTACTCATGCTAAGCAAGTTTTATCCAAGTGGCTACCTCTAGACAGCTTCAGTTCAATAATTTACAGTTCAAGTCCCAAGGTCTTCAGTTAAGGATACATGGACCTGCAATTCTTTTGCCAGATTGGCATTACATACCTAGAAATAAAACATTTTGATTTAATGTTTCTTTCAGGGCTTTAGCAGTTCTAGGATGCCCTTCATTAAAGAATGCTTCTTTTTAGAAAATAGAGATAGAAGTTATCCTAATCTACCTAGTTCAAACATTCTTTCTGAGCTTCCCAGGGCTGTCTTGGAACATTACCACCAAGCTCACACTTTCCAGAGGGCACCTCAGGGGGCTCCGATGATTATTTTGCTCTCTCTTGCTCCGGCAGACGTTGCGCTCAGTGCCCATGGAGAGGGAGGACTTGGTGGGGGCGAGAGCTCCCTCTGTGGCTCTTCGGGTGACACCCCACCACCTCCCTCCCTCCCTCCCTCAGCAGCAGGTCCACAGGGGGAGGCAATGGGAAACCACCCTGTCACAGGGATGCTCCATCCCGGTGCTCAGGGAGGTGATGTGGAGCTGCAGAGAGGCCTCAGGACGTGCAGACAGGTTGGCTGTGAGATCGAGCTGAGGCCTGGCAGAATTGGGACATGAACTGGGGCCAAAACCGGCACTGGGGAAGAGGGAGGTGCTGGGTGACGAGCAACATGGCTGCGCCTGACTGTGGCAAGGCGCTTCGTGCTCCACGCACCACAAAACACATGCTGGGGGAGCCATGGTCTCCCCACACCACCTCGGCGCGTCTGTCGGTGCCCCCAGCACCCTCCCGGTGCCCTTTGGAGAAGCCCAGATCCCGGCATGCGCCATCACAGCACGGCCAGCCCCAGCCCAGCCCCAGCCCGCGGCAGGCACTGCGCCATGCTGGCCCCGCACCTGGCCAGCAGGCACAGCCCCCACCAGGGCACGCCATTGGGCAGCCCGTATGTCGCTCAGGAAACAACCCGCCCCTCACAGGCACGCCTTGGCTCGCCACCTCCCCTCGCTCTCTGACTGGGCAGCCAGCACAGGGGGCGGGGCAGCAGGAGGTGCTGTTGCCAGGCGACAGCGGTGGTGCGGGTGGGGCCGGCGCTTCTCCCCGTGACAGGAAGCAGGGACCTCCCGGCTGGAGCCGCCCCCGCCCTGGGGTGCCCACCGGCCGGAGCGGCAACTGCCCCGCGGGGCCGCTGGCACTGCCTGGGGAGGGGGCGGGAGCCATGTGCCTGGGGCCGGGGACACTGCCCGGGGCAGAGCTGCCTTCCCTGCCCTGGCGCTGAGTCCTGGGAGCTGCAGGACGGAGGGGCTGGAAGCGGGTGTCGGTCTCTCTCACAGTACACTGGCTTTTCTGTACATCTCCTGGGATTTCCCCAGTTCCAGCTTACTCCCGTTTCCCCGTTCCTTCTAACTGACGCCTCTGAGCAGAGCTGGGCACTGTCTTCTCAGCCCCTCCCACCGGGGGGCTGTAGGCAGCGGCGGGATCTCCCTGAGCCTTCCCTTCTCCAGGCTGGACGGAGACGCGCACGGAGGGCAGCCCTCGACCAGAGAGACCTGGGGATCCTTCCTGAGAGCTCATCAGTGGCTTGTGTGACCACCGTCTGCCACGTACGGCAAAAACTGTGATCGCCTAGCCAGTGTGCTGGTGCTAGAGTTCCTACGACGCACTCAGAAATCAGCTGTTTTTGCTGTGCTCTTGGGTTCAGAGGCCCTGGGCAGGGAGCGCTGTGTGACCTGGGAGCTCCCCGAACCCTGCAGGGTCCCTCTTCCAGCATCGCCAAACTCACACCCAACCCCAAAATGCGAGACGCCAACAGTCCCCTGAGGAGAAGCAGCCTGGTCGTGCAGTGAACGTGGACCAGGCAGCACTCGCGTGTGTTACAGGTAACGGGCTGGAGAGGGCTGTGGGCAAGGAGGTGCAAAGGGCTGAGGGGTAAATGCAGAGCTGTGGGTTTATGCAGGCGCTGTGCAGGGCTGGTGTGCCCCCATCAGCAGAGCTGCTCAGCCAAGAGAGCTGCAGGCACGAGCCCCTTTTTGCAGGTTGTAGGGGCAGAAGGGATTGCTTGCTGGAGCGTATCACAAGGTAACTGCAGGCACCGCTTCTGTGCCGACAGCTCCTGCCGGCCCTTTTTGGGAAGGCAGGTACTGAGATGCCCGGCACAGACGCTCACGGCGAGCTGGCTGGGAAATGTGAGCACTCCCTCAAATGATCACCAGAGGAGGAAGCCAGCTTTTCACCAGCAGCATGGTAGTGAGAGCACTCTGCATGCAATTTTGGAGACCTTAGTGCAATTTAAAAACAGAAGCTGCCCCCAACCCCCCGTCTGGTCTGCTGAGCCCTGCCTGCTCCCTTTGGAGCTGCCTTCAAGGTTCAAACTAAAGGGCAGCCACGAGAGTAAATACAATGCAGGCAAAAAAGAGATGGTAAAGGCCACCAGTTTCTCTGTGTATCTTATGATCACTTCAGTGAGCTTTAATTCTAGAGGTATTTGATAAGGAGACATTTTAAATTGTCCTACTAACTTATGGAAATCTCACTTTTTAAGACCAAGAAGCTAACTGACCCTCATTTCTCTCTTATTCAGATCATCATTGAGCTTCATTTAAAAGGGTACTTATTTTTTAGAGTAGAATATGCTCTTTTGGGGCCCCCATTTTTTTGTTCTTTAACCTCCTCATGGCTTAGGTACTAGATTTTTTCGTTGATGATTAACAATCACAGAGAAGTTTTCAATGCCCAGTTGCCTAGTAAGGCAAGCAAAACAAAAGTTTTGAGGACTTTCTTTGAACTACAGCTGCCAAGCCTCTGGCATGCAAGCAGAAAGCAGGTGAAGATATTCTGCAATTCCAAATTTGCTCACTGCATTTTTAAACCCAAAGGTGCTCCCTGGGAAGCACAAACCCGTGAGAAGCCTGTAAGAGCCCCCATCCCCGCAGGGGAACAGGCCGGGCAGCATCTCCCCACGTGGGCTGAGGTGGGGGTCGAGCAGGGCCGCAGCGCCCCCCACCACGGGGTCCCCAGCCTCCCCCCGCAGAGCTGTCCCGCAGGGACACGGCAGCAGGGCGGAGGCCGGGTGCCATCGGGGAGGGGGCTGTGCCCGCTTTTGAGGCTGGGAGCCCTCATCCTGCCCCCGAGGGGACGCACTGGATCCCCCTCGGCCCCGTGGTGCAGCCCGGCCCCGATTCCATCGCCATGGGGCAGTTATCGCCGTGGGAACGCAGATGCGCTGGGCTCCAGGCTCAGTCCCCGGTGCAGTGGGGCAGCAGGAGGGTCCCAGGTCCCCCTGGAGCGGTGCAGGGTCCCACCACCCCCCAGCACCCACCATGGAGAGGCGAGTTGGGCCGCAGCCCCAGCTGGTAGGAGGTGCCGGGTATGGGGGGTGGGACGGGAGGCAGGCCAGGGCCATGGGACTGGGGCACAGAGTCGGTCCTCCCAGCATCCCCAGACCCCCCAGGGGAGTGGTAGGTGGGGACCAAAGCGGCACCTTGGACGCTGTTGCCACAACAGCTGTCCCGTCCTGGGTCTCCACAGCTCTTCAGAGCTGACAGCTGCAGACATCCCCTCCCAGTCCCCATCCCCATCCCCATCCCGGGAGAGCTCTCGGGGGGTTTATACTCCTGCTGGTCCAGGTCCCTGGGGCACACACATGGCTGATGCTCTCCTTTCAAATCCAGACAATCCCTTTGGGTCCAGGCCCGTGGCAAGAGTACACTTAGGGCAGCTGCATCAAAAGGGAAAGGGCTTTTCCTTCGGTCCAAAAATCCCCGAAACTGCCCGGCCCAGGCACACAAAGGCTCTGGGTGATGACGAGGCTGACACGAAGGTGAAAGGCAGCCACGACCACTGCAAAGAGCCCAGCACAGGGTACAGCCCCAGGGCTGGGACACTTCGGGGGCTGGAGCCCCGGGGATGTGGTCCCTCGCACCGCGCCAGCCCCATGGGGGGCTGGGGGCCGCAGGACGGGCTCCCCTCCCTGGCGGCCGCATGCCCCGGGCTGGCACCTCCATTCCCCACGGGGCTTTGCCCTGCTCCCTGGATAAGTGCCTCCCCTGCCCTGTCCTTGAGCGAGGCCACAGCAAGGGCATGCAGACACTCAGCTGTGCCCCTTCCCTTCTCCCAGCAGGGCATCGTAAGGTGGTTTCTCACCTTCCTGGGGACCGTCCTCTGGGACCTGTGGCTGCGGTGTCTCGGCCAGCTGAAGGCCTAGGGGACAGGCAAGTGGACACCCAGCAGAGGGACAGTGAAGCTCCAGCGCATCCAGCTGGGTAAGAGCCTCGTGGCCAGAAGCACCTCTGGCTCCAGGCACCGGAGGCAACAGGGAAGGTGCCCCCAAGTTCCCGGGACAGGATCTGGGGTCAGACTGTGGCGCGGCCCTTGGGGACATGGGCCTGTTTCATTGTCTCCAACACGGCCATGCTCCTCCCATGAGGACAAGCCTTTCTGGGGAACACCAGCTGTGACAGCTGGGGGCATGGCAGCCCCATCATGCACCACCCTGCTGTGTCTTGCAGGAGCCACATCCAACCGCCATGTGCAGCCCCATATCATGAGACCAAGAGCTGCTCTCCTGTGTAAGAAGATGAACGGTTCCTTCGTGGCTCAAATTATCTCCGCATTGGTGAGTCACAGCCTGGCGTGGGCTCTGGTGCCCCACAGTGCCCCGTCACTGATGCCCGCTCGCTTGGTTTCCTTCAGGCTTCGGCTCCTGCCTCTGCCCAGAGGCGAAAGAAAACACAGGCTTTGGGCATCCTGTGGTGGAGACCACCAGATACACGTGTTCCTTGTGAGGTAGCAGAAAAGGCTATTTTGTGCCCTTGTTCCTCTATCTTTGTACCTTCACCATCCCTGCCTCAGTTTCCCCATCTTGGATATAGCCCTGGCCCACCAGCAGCTTGCGGGCTAGGTCAGAGGAGAGCCAAGCTCAGAGGAGAGCTGAGCTCGAGATTCTCCAGCAAGCATGGTTTGTGATAAAGGTGCTGGTCAAAGCCCAGGCAGAGCAGGGTTCCTCGGGGTGTCTCCAGGGAGGACATTTCAATGCAGTGGTGGTATCAGACAGGAATGGGACTGTGTGGAGTAACAGCTTAAAAGCCGGCTGGGAAAAGAGTCTCACTCTGGAGCCGTCATGGGCAGAAAAAAGCAGGCTTTGCCCAGGCACGTGTGAGATGAGGGCAGCACAGCAGGATGGGGACCAGGCGTGGGGTGGGGACCAGGATCAAGATGGGGACCAGGATGGAGACTGGGGTGGGGTGTTCAGGGCAGCCTGACAGCAGCAGTCGGGGCAATTCCCCACTGGTGCAGCCGGGGAGACTGGGCGAGCGCAGCCCCCGGGGGCAGGACAAGCTGCTTGTCCGTGGAGTCGGGAAGGAGAGCCCAGGGGCACACAGTGCCATGGGGGCATGAATGCAAAACTGGAAGTGCTGGGAATATGTGGCTATTCATCAAAAGTCCCGATTGCCCACAAAGGAACCTGTGGGTGGCTCAACACCTCTGCATTTAGAGTGCAAATAATGTGGGTGCTACAACTGGAACAGAAAAAGGGACACAGGGAGCAGCTGCCTGGCTCTGTGGGAAGCGCTGGGGCTGCCGTGGGGCAGTATGCAGGGTGACGAGGCCTCTTGTGAGGCACCTTGTGGGGTGACAGGGGCGCCATGGGGCAGTATGCAGGGCAACCGGGCTCTCATGGGGCAGTGTGCAGCATAACAGGGCTGCCATGGGGCAGCACATGGGGCGCGAGAGCCGTGCGGTGCCACATGGGGAATGGCAGGGTTGCTGGCAGTGCCAGGGCCACCAGCTGCCCCTGAGGCAGCATGTCGTGTGACCCCAGGTGTGGGGCCCTGCTCAGAGGGACCCCTGCCCCCCCTCCTCCCCACATCCCCCTTTGCTCAACGTGGGGAACCGCATGTCATTGCAGTCCCTGATAGCGAGCTGCCAGAAGCCAAAGCCGACCAGGACGACAGGCCGATGGGGAAACCTGGGAGGCACCATGATGGCAACCACCAAAACGTTGCCTCATCCCATCTGTGTAAGAGGAGCACGCTGGGGCCAGGCACAGCGCCAGCATGTCCCACTGTGCTGAGGAAGGGCTGGGGAATGGGGAGATGGGCAGCTTTGGGGGCATGGCAGAGCCCTGAGGGGCGAGTGGGGAACCCATGCTACCTAGCCACATGGGGCGGGAGCCACAGTGCCGGGCGCTGCAGAAAATGGGAGTAACTAGTGGGTCTCTACGCACTTCTGGAGCTAAGGGGAGGATTAAGTCAGAATGTTCTACGTCTGGAGCAAAGGAGTGGGCTAAATCAGAATGTTTTAGGGTAAACCCTGCCCAGTGCTTTGGGGCAGTGAGCAGGTTTATTTCCAGCCTTCCCCATGTGCCGAGACTGTGATTCTCTTTCTTCTCTGAAAGCACCATAAAAGGCTCTTCTGAGCCACTGATGTGACAATTTCTAATTTTGCAGACTCTGGAGCCATGCAGGATGCGGCTGCCAGCCCACAAACCCAGCGTGAAGAACGTAAGCGCTGCTTGCGGGCCCCACGTCCTCACATCTGGCCTGCTCTCCTCCCAGGCAGAGCTTGGCCAGAGCTTGAGCTTGTCTCTGCAGTGATGGTGGCCCTAGGGGCCCCTGTGGGGCACCGAGCTGCCGCTCCCCAGAGCAACATCCTGTCTGCGTAAGAGGAGCGGGCTGGGGCAAGGCATCGGGACAGCAGGTCCCCGCTGCAACTCCAAAAGGGCTCAGGGAGTGGAGGGAAGGGAGGCACTGGGGGCCCCACAACCCCTGGGGGGAGTCATGGACCTGTGAGCCCCAGCCATGTGGGGTGGGAGCCACAGTCCTGGGTGTTGCTGGAGGACGGGGGGTTGCTGATAGGTCTGGACCCACTCCTGGAGCAAAGGGTTGGGCTGGAGCAGGGTATTTTCGGGGTGGTCCTCAACCCCACTGCCTTGGTTGGTGAGCAGATTTTTGTCCAGCCTTCCCTATGGGCAGAGGTCAATAGCCAATACAAAAGGAGGGTTTCACTCCCTTCTCCCCCACCCACAAGCAGCACATCAGCACCCCAAGGATGACTGTCCCCATGCAAGTAGTTAGGAAAGCCAGGAGTAGAGGAGGTCCCCCCAGATGCTGTTGGGAAGGTGGATGTTCCGTGCAAGATGCTGGTCCCCTGCCTCGTGCCCATGCAGAGCAGGAGTAGGTAAAAGCCTTAATTTTGATGGGGCCTGCCAGAGAGACACCAGGAAGACGAGGGACATGACCACGCACCCCAGGCCAGCTGCTGTGCCAAGTCCTGCCAGGAGCCCACCGCCCGTGCTGGAGGGGGCAAGGAGCCCTGAGCCACAGACCCGCTTGCCCCTGCCCATCGCCATCAACACCACACCACTGACAGCGCCCGCTTTGGACACCGTTGGCTGCTGGACCCAGGACATCACCCAGAGCCCGGAGGAGCCTTCAGCCTCGCGGCGGGTAAAGGGGGTTCCCTACCTCCATCGGGCAGGTGGGCAGGTGGCAATGCATGGAGGGGACTGGGACACAGTGGAACAGCCAGGCCGCAGCACCCCGAACCAGCAGAGCAAGCGGGGAGAGGAATGGGAGCAGTTTGGGGTGAGTCCTCACGGACTAGGGGGGTCTTGGGGCTGTTTGCTTGGGATTATTCCCTCGGGGTTTTACTCCCTTGGAGTCATTCCCTTCACGTGGGATAGGCATGTTGCCCCGGGAGCTCACTGCCAAGCTCCAAAACAGCCAAAGAAGGCTCCTTCTGACTCACTCTACTAAATATTTCTTCTTTTCCAGACCCTGCAGAGGATCACAAACCTCATCCCAGCCCCCAAAGCAAGCAACAACAATGTAAGCACCACTCAGAGCCCCCCACATCCTCACTCTTGTGCTGCTCGCTCTCTCTCCACGCATAGCCTGGCCAGCCTCTGCAGACGAGTTGCTTTGTGCAGGTTTCCTAGCAGAACTGAAAAAACAGGCACATTCAAAACAGTGAGAAAAATCTGGGCTCTGCACGTGGTCTCCCTGTTAGACAGCAGGCAAGAGCCAACACTCCAGCCCACACTGGCAGAGTGTCCATACACGTGGGGAAGGGCTCTCTTTTGGGGTGATGTGGCCAGGCCCTTCCTGATAAGGGGGCTCAACCCTTTCCAGCGTCCAGCTAGAAGGGTGCAGCTGACAGTAGAGCCCTCTTGTGCTGGGTGCCCCCAAACCTGACCAGGAGCAATGCATGCTCCGCACAACTGAGTTTTCGAGGGGATACAGCAAGACAAGGTTTCCTGCCAGTTCCTCCCACACCTCCTCTATGCCCAGAGAGCTGGGCATCCTGCTGAGCATACCAGGGCCGCTCCATTGCATGGCCATGCTGGGACCCCACAGCATGACTAGCATCAGGTTTGGAGGGGACACACGTGCCCTCTGAGCAGGACCTGCATGTGCAGAACGTCCATCCCCTCTGCAGGCCTTGTCCTGTCCCCCCCACCCCATGCTGTTGGGGACACACCAGCACCTTCCCCTCGCTCCGCTGGTGATGCTCCATGACAATCTGCCCCTCCTGACTTTGCAGGCAGCGCACAGACAACCTGCCACCAGGGCGAGGGAGACCCCATGGAGGCTCCCCACAAAGCGGCGATGTGGATCGCCTTCTGCAGAGGACACACCAGAGCCAGTGAGGCCTTGGGACAGGGCAGCACAGGCCCCATGTGGCCCTGGGCATCCCCACAGGCAGAAAGTGCCCTGTGCCTCAGGGAGAGGGGATTCCTGGCAGAAGTTAAAGGGGGATGCTTGGAAGCACAAAACCTCGTTGCAGCTGGTGACCATCCTAGAAGAGTTTCCCAGCCATGATGTTCTCCATCCCTTTTTACCCTTTCCAAGACGTGGTGTATCTCTTCTGCGTCATGATGAATGGTGATTAGAGTTTTCTGTCCACTGCTTCGGGTGCGTTCTAGCAGGCAACACAAATCATCACATTGTAGTAGTTTCTTTACTAGTGTAAGATTCATTCTAATGGGGGTAGGTAGTAAATTTTGGCTCAATGTCTACTTAGATTGTAACAATTGATAAGATCTAATAGGAGCTGAATAATTACAGTCGCATCACATAATTTTGGTAAAGTTACAAACACAGATATTTGAGTAATTACTTGTATCTCCAACAATGTTATCTCTGAATATAAGATTACAAAGTGTTCTCACACATACACATCCTTTTTCAATATATACAAGTACAGTTCAACCTTCACAGCAAAATAAGAACATAGTATGACAGTATATGGCCTGTTCCATACAGGTTTTAACTTGGATTTTCCTAAAAATCCTTTAACTAAAACTCCATCCCCAGGCTAGATATCAGGCACTTGTATTTCAGGTGGTGTGGATTGATATCATTGAGCATGGGGTTTTTTTTAAGATTTTTCAAAACTTTTTCGCATACTTAGAACATACTGGGTTAGTCGTTCATCTCTGTCTAATAGGCTGGTCTTAGCTGGAATAAGAAGTCCCTGGTACAGCTAAATGTCTCCCAAAGAGAATTTCTGCTGGTGTTAGTCCTAGGGGTTGCTGTGGGGCATTTCAAACATCCCATAGAGCTAAGTGTAATGCTTCTGGCCATTTTAGGCTAGCATGTGTGCATATTCTTGCTCTTTTTTCTTTTAATGTTCTATTCATTCTTTCTACTTGTCCTGAAGATTGTGGGTGATAAGGGGTTTCTTTTTATTCCGAATGATTTATGTAATTGAGTGATGATGCTTGCTGTAAAATGGGAGCCCCTGTCTGAATCAATGGCTTCTGGGACCCCACACCTGAGTATGATTTCTTTCAGTAAGGCTTTTACTACCCGTCCTGTGTCGGCCTTTCTTGTTGGGAAAGCTTCTACCCAGCCTGACAACTGATCTACTCTCACTAACAAGTGTTTGTACCCATTGGCAGATGGCATACCCGTGTAATCTGTTTGTAGCCTTTGGAAAGGGAAGTAGGCCCATGGTCGTCCCCCTAACTCTGATCGTGGTTTGCTACTTGAAAACTTTTGGCAGGTCGGGCAGCTGTTCGTTATTCTTTTTGCAGCCATATAAATTCCTGGAGCGGCCCATACTTTCTGTACCTGGTTAACTATTGCCTCGGCTCCCCCATGAGCTTTATCATGAAACCAGCTAGCTATAGTAATTAAATATTTTTTGGGGGGGTAGAATTGGTTTTCCTCCACTTGTCCATATTCCATCATCATTTTGTTTTGCTTCCCACTGTTCCCATTGTTTTTTCTTTTCCATGGAGCAGTTCTTTTCAAATATGGTTTTGGGATCTATTAAATTTGGCCACTCACTCTGGTTCATCCTTGGAACTGCCACCATACATTCTCTCAGAGGTTGTCGAGCTGCACCCTTCGCAGCAGTGTCAGCTAAAGCATTTCCTTTACTGATTTCCGTAGTGTCTTCAGTATGGGCTGGGCAGTGTACTACAGCAATTTCTTTGGGCAGTTGGACTGCTTCCAGCAAATTACGTATTTCTTCTCCATTAGCTATTTTCTTTCCTGATGATGTAAAACAATCCTCGTTCTTTCCATAACATCCCTGTTGCATGACATACTCCAAAGGCATATCGAGAGTTAGTGTAGATGTTAACTCGCTTTCCTTTCCCTAGGTGCGCTCCACTTGTCAAGGCTACTAGTTCTGTTCCTTGTGCATTCATTCGTGTGGGAAGCAGTTCGGCCTCTGTGACTCATTTTTGGCTGATTACAGCACACCGAGTTCGTCGCTGTCCCTGCAGCTAGTAGGATGAGCTGTCTACAAATAGAATTAGATCCGGGTTTTGCAAAGGAACATCAATTAAATCGGTCCTTGGCTTACTTGAAATGTGCGTTACTGGCTCACATTGGTGATGTTTTTCTCCATCATCAGGCAGAGGTATTAGGGTTGCTGGATTCAAGGTAGTGCATCTTTTTAGGATTACATTATCTGCCATTAGGAGGATCAGTTTGTAGCTGTGTGCCCGTTGTGGCGATAATGCTTGGATTGCATATTGTTTTAGCAGAATCTCCACTTCATGCGGGACATAGACTCTTACAGGGTGTCCCAGAATGAGAGGGCAGCTTCTCTCTACTATTGCCACTGCTGCCGCCACAGATTTAATGCAGGCTGGTGCCCCTGCTGCAATCGAATTTAGTTGAGCAGCATAATATGCTCCTGGTTTCTGATGGGGTCCTAATTGTTGCGGTATTACCCCTCTGGCAATCCCCTTACATTTGTACATACAAATCGAAGGGCTTTGTATCATCTGGGAGCCCGAGAGTAGGTGCAGATGCCAAAGCTCCTTTTATAGTTCTAAAAGCTTGCTCTCTTTCAGGGCCCCATGCAATGGGTTCTGTTCTTTCATTTCTAGTTGCCTCTGTCAGGGGTTTTGTTAATTCTTCCAATCCAGGAATTCATGGTCTGCACAGTCCCACAGCTCCAAGGAATCCTCGTAACCGCTTCTGCATTACTGGATGGGGGAGTTTTATTATAGTATCTACTCTTTCTGGATCTACTAGCTGTTACCCTTCTCTTAGAATGAACCCCAAGTATTTTACCTCTTTTTGACACAGCTGGCGTTTAGATGGAGATGCCCGGTGACACTTTTTCTGCTAAAGTAGTACCTAGATGTACAGAGTCTATTATACAGGTATCTTCATTTTTACTTGCTATCAGTAAATCATCTACATATTGCATGAGAGTTGACCCACCCAGTAATTCTACCTCTTTTAAATCATTCCTTAGTATTTGTGAGAAAATTGCGGGAGACCCTGCGAACCTTTGTGGGAGGCGTGTTCACATCCTCCACTGCCTCTCCAGGGTCGCCGGGGTTCCCTTCTTCTTGTTATTCTGAGGGATTGTTTCCACGGGTTAACTCTTCACGCTTGTAATTCCCCCCCCCCCCCAGCTATCCCTTGCAGCTGAAAAGAACATGCTCACCATACATGTCCTAAGTTTTTACAGTAATAACATTCTCTCCCTTCACTTCCTCCCAGTCTCCTTTCTTTTCTGCTCTGAGTGGGCTTCTTCCCACCTGCAGCCCATTTTCCAGCAAAGGCCAGTTCTGCTGTGGAGATGGTGTGGGGAACCACAAAAGCCTTCCACGTCTTTCTGCTGTCCCCCCCACCCCCACCCCCACACAAGATGCCTGTCCAAACAGTTATGTAGCAGTCAGCTCTGACTCTGGTGTGGCTTCCAGTGGAACTGGACCATCCCTCCTCAGCCATCCCTCAGCCCCACAACACCCCTGGATCCTCCCCCTGAGCATCACTCGGACCCCGGTGCTGGCAGCTCCCACTACATCCCTGGCCTCTCCTCTCTGTGGCCAGCACTGGAACCATGGTGGGACTGAGCTCAGGAAGCATCCGTGATCCTGTGGTGCCGGCAGCCCCATGGTGATGTGAATGGGGGGGCGCAGAGGACAGGGTGAGGAGGGCTGGAAGAGGAGGCAGTGTTGGATTTAGCCCAGCCCTGGTGACCACGCCTGCAGAGGCAAACCCTTGGGGCGGGCCCTGGCTGAGTGGGAATGGCATCTCCAGGAGGTGTCTGGGCTACTCTCCCAAAGCTGCTTTCAATGGGAAGCGAGGTCTGAGCCCCAGGTGTGAAGGAAGCTGGGTGTCTCCCCAGAGGGCTGTGCTGGGGCTTGGATGGGAGGGACCAAGAAAGAGCGTGGAGAGGGGACAGTCGAAGGTCCTGGAAACTACACAAACAAGGGAACTGCAGCTGGCCCAGGAGCCCTTTGCAGGGGCAGTGCCAAATGCTCCCCAGAGGGGCATCCCGCTCACTGTCACCTGCCTTCCCACCTGCGCGCAGCTCCACATGGCCACCCCATCTTGCCAGCCATCCCTCGCACACCTCCCTGCAGCACCCCGTGCCCCTGGCCAGGCTTGTATCTTCCAGGGCATTTTCCCTGCATCTCCCCATGGGAACGACAGAGAAAGGCAGAGAGGAGCAGAGCAGGAAACGTCTTCCAATGGTGCCCTGCAACAGGACTGAGATGTTCCGTGCCCTTCCCCAGCCGCAGAGGGGACATGGCCACCCAGCCCTTTGCGAAACAGGGTCCTGCGTCCCTCTGAGCAATTGTGCCAGTGCCTACATTATGGAAAAAACCCTGAATACTGCCTAGGATTGTACTGCATTCCGCAAGTTCCCAGCCAGACCAGAAGTTTTTTTAGGCTGCCAAGTACAAGTCTGCTTTGGATCATTTGGAAAAAGAGAAGGACTCTTAATTTGTTCAGTTGATTCAGAAAGAGGTTCAGGCTCTGGGAGTTTTCGTATCCCTCTTCAGTTAAGTCTTCCTTATGCCTACCCCTGGCTGTCCCAGGCCACCTGAGCGGCCTTTTAGTCTGTGTTGGAGGTTGCCTTTTGCGCTCCCAGAACCTGCTCTTGAGTGAATTTGCTCTACGGCCTTGGGAGCTCAGCTGGTTTAGCACTCTATTCTGTTGCAAACTGCTGATTGACTTCCTTAAACACAAGCTTCCAGTAATTGGCAGCCTCAGTGCCAGACCCTGGCTGGATGTGCCTCACCCGCTTGGCGAAGGGCTGGGTGGCCACGTCCCCTGTGTGGGAGGGGAGGGTCAGGGAAGCTCTCAGTCCCTTTGGAGCCTTTGGCGAGGAGGAGGGCCAGCTTTGCCCCAGGGAACGAGGAAGCATGGGCAGCCCCAAGGGGCTCTTACTGCCACTTCTTGCAGCCTCCAGAGACTGAAGGGCCCAGAAAGGCCACCCAAGGTTGCCCCACTGGTGAGGTGGAGGAGGAAGTCATGGCCGCGTGCTGGGTGATGTGAGACAAGGAGGTGGCCAGCAAGGTGCTGGAGAGGCCTCCATTCTCCTTTTGGTGCACCCTAGGGCCCTGTTTCCTTCCCCTGCATGCCAGGGCGCACCGTGGGCCTTTTGGGCCCCTCACGACTGCCTCCTGTGCCCGTATGTCAGCCCCTGCGTTGTGCCTGTGGTGCCCTCAGGAGCTCTGCATGTGCCTGTCGGTGCTGCCGGCAGGCTCTGCTGCGCCAAGAGGGGCCGGGAGGGCTCTGAAGTGGTGCCGAGAGCAAGTGGAGGGGCTCGGGGCCGCCCGGAGGGGCCCCGGACACGGGGCTCTGGGACAGCCCAAGGGCAAAAGGATGGGTGTGGAGGGGCCGCGAGGGCAGCCGGGGCCGCGAGGCAGCCCGGGGGCAACCAGAGGCTGCCCGGGCGAGGCGGCCCTGTGCCACCTGAGGGGCCGCGTCCTGCCCTCCCCGGGCGGCGGGGGACAGCAGGGCCCTTTGTGACCTCCCTCCTGTGACACCAGCGGCGCTGCCTGGCACTGGCACAGCCGCTGCCCCACAGTGTGCGGGAGCACGGCGACGGGACAAGGCAGGAGCACGCGGGGCTGGCACAGGAGCCCCCCGAGTGCTGCCGTGTGTGTCCCTGCTGCCCCGGGCAGCCCCACGGGGCCCAGGCCTTTCCCCGAGGCCTCCCTGGCTCGGAGCTGCGTAAGAGGGATGGGGATGGGGCTGGGGGGGGGGAACGGGCCCTCGGCCCAGTGGGGAGCAGCCCGGCCCACGCTCATCCCGGGGGCCCCTGCGCTGGCACCCTTTGAAAGGCCTTTCCCTTCAGAAAGAAGTCCCAGCCAAACCGCTGGGCATTCACCAGGGAGCCTTTCCACCTGGAAAAGTCAGCCACCTGCTCTGAGCTTGCCAGCACAATCCTCTGCCCTGTCTGCCTGCATGTGGAGGATGTTTCCAGCCAGTCCCCGACCTGCCTTTCCCAGGCGCTTCCTGCTGGCTGGAAAACTGTTGCCCATGTTGTTGCCTGCAGCGCTGCGCAGGCTCCCCAGCCCCGCTGCCTCCCCGCTCGGCACCGCGGGCTGGGGCCAGGCCTGCCAGTGGCTGCCCCAGCCCACGACGCCTTTTGTCCTTGCCACAGGATGGCGCAGAGACCCCCCAGCCGCCCCAGGGTGGCCTGGGTGGAGGCCGGGGCTCCCCAGGAGAGCAGCTCTCCCCCGGAGCCCGCCGAAGTGTGCGTGCCCCAGGCGCTGCCGGCGGGTGAGTGAGCAGTGCCATGGTGGGGAGGGCTGGGCACGGGGAGCCCGCCCGGCCCTCCAGCACTCCCTGCTCCCTTTCAGCCTCAGATCCCGCTTCTTTGGCCTCCGGCTGCCTGGAGCTGCAGCGAGAGGAGAAGGAAGCGCTGAGCTGCATCCAAGGCTTCCTCACGGGCAAAGCAAAGGTAACTGCAGGCACTGCCGCCCGGCTGGGGCCCTCGCTGTCTGCTGCAAGCTGCCGGGCTCTCCAAGGGCTGCTGGCTGTGCCGAGCAGTGCCCTGCCGGTGCCCCGCAGGCGGCTGCATCCCCGCGATGCTCCGGTCATGCCAGCCGTGCCTTGCCTCCGTTCACGCGCATTGGTCTCTCTCCTCCCCACCTGGTAGGACGAGGCCCAGAAGCTGAGCTTTCTGGCCTCCATCTGCATGCTCTGCCGAGCTGCCCGCAGCGAGGCCGCGGCATGGGCCCTGGCTCTTTTCTGCAGCACCTGGGAGCTGGCAGAGGAGATCGAGGTGAGGGGCACCCAGCGGGGCTGAGGAAGGCCGTAGGGCCAGGCAGGCAGTGGCACCGCTCTGGGGAGAGGCCTTGGGTGCCTGGGCACAAGGAGGGATGGCACAGGCACTCGTGGCCCCAGACCTCCCCGCCATGGGGCCGCAGGGCCACTGGGAAGCCCTGGGAGCTGAGGCCTGGGCAGCTGCTCAGGGTGCCGCTGTTGGGATGGGGGCCCCAGGGCTCTGCCAGCCCTGCCGACTGCTTGCTGGCTGCTGGCAGCTCCCACCTCCCGGCGGGGTTTTGCTCCCCAGGTGCTGCTGCAAGAGGAGCCCTCTGACCGCCTGGGCACTTTGGTGCGGCAGCAAGCCATGCTCACCATTGCCGCCATGAGGTACCTGCCCCAGCCCCTGGCACGGCTGGGGTCGCCCAGCATGAGCCCGATGGTGCTGGTGCCGGCCGGAGGCATTGCCCATGCTGGGAGCAGTCCAACGGAGCTGTCTGCTGGGCCTCTGCTCTGTCCTGCTCTGGGCGCGTCAGTGGGGCAGGTGGGAGGGCAGAGGGACCCTCGGGGCTGCCCAGGGCCTCTGAGCTTTTCCCCCAAGAGGAGGCAGGATTTGGAGATGGTGTCAGGCCCCACCAGCTAGGACTGTCGTCTGTCCCTGGCCTGGCATCACAGGGAGAAGAGGTGCCTCCCCAGCGTTCCCCCACCCACTCTCCATAGCACTGCAGGGTCTCCTGGCCCTGGGATCTGCATCCACGTGCCTGGGGCATTACAGGACCATTGCCGAGCCCAGCACCCAACAGGCCCCTCTGCCTTTGCAGCAGAGCCAAGCTGATTGTGGAGGGTGAAGGAAAGAACAGACTCCTGCAGGCCTGCTTCCGCAGCGTCTTCTTGCTGCCCCCACAAGAGCACATGCAGAGCCGGGACACTTCCCTCTACTTGAAGGTAAGTGCTGGGGGAGCCCTGAGGCGGCAGGCTCTCTGTCCCCATGGGCTTGCTGCTGGGCTTCCCTGTGCGGAGAGATGCCTGCGAGAGCCCAGGCAGGGCAGGATCTCAGCTGCGCTTCCCCACCCTCCTGCCTTCTTCCCCTTCCCCTGCACTGGGCCATGGGCAGCGCCCACGGGCTGGTCCACACACAGCAGAGCAGCTCTGCTGCCCTGAGGCCTCTGCCGGGGCATTGCAGGGTGGTGGGTGTCCTGCCCCGGCAGCAGCAGTTCGGTCCACTCTCCTGCGGGGGAGAGGGACCACTGAGGGAGTGCCACCACCCTCTCTGTCTCCTTGCAGACCCTGGATGCCATGGACAACATGCTGCAGGTGTTGGTGCTCAGCTCTGCCACCTCCAGGCTCCTGGAGCTGCAGAACATCCTGCAGGTCTGGCACTGGCAAAGAGCGGGGTTCCCGGGGGCTGCTCCTTGCTGCGCGGGGAAGTGACCCCGTCCATGCGACAATGCCTGCTGCAAGGGAAGCCCAGCCCAGAAGCTTTGTTGCTCTGGCTTCCCCCTGGGCCATAGGCCAGCTTGCCCATGGCAGGCCCCAGGGAGGTTCCTGCGGCAAACCCTGCCCCCGGCCAGGGCACAGCGGGCTCTGTTCTGGAGTGGGTGCGGAGAGGGGCAGAAGCTGCAGTGGGGACGGGCTCCAGCTGCCTGCCTGGACACAGCTGGCCAGTCTGGGGCATTTGTCCCTGGGGCTGGGGAGGGACTCTAGGACCCCACAGGCTTTGCGCCTGCTCCGAGGAAGCCTTGCTGCACTGTGCAAAGCCAGCCGGGCGCTCAGCAGAGCTTGCTCTCCTGGAGCAGGCGTCAGAGTGCCGGGCAGAGCAGCAGCTTTTCCCCTCCCAGGTCCTGCTGCCCTTCACGGAGTCCCGGAGGGGGGCTGTGCGTGAGCGGGCCGTGGGGAGGATTGCGAGGCTCAGTGCTTTCCTGAGCAGCTACTCCTCGCTGGAGGTAAGGAGTCCCTGGGCCACACCGGCTGGGGCCACATCCAGCCACCCCATCAGCCCGGGGTGCCAGAGCCCCCTGCAGCTCCGGGCTGCCTCGGGGGGAAGCCTGGGCAGAGGGGAGGGGCTCAGAGGGGAGGGGCTTTTCCCCTCTTTCCGTGGGCTTCCCTCTGCAGGCCCTTTTCCTTTGGGGAGCCAGCTGTGCCCCCAGCCCTTGGCAGGCAGCACTGCCCAGGCATCCTGATGGGAGCCCAGGTGTGGCAGAGCCTGCCCTGTGCTGCTACCCAGCTGCTCTGGGAGCCAGGCCCTGCAGGGCCCGGCACAGCTTGGGCTCTGCCGCGACCCAGCCGGGGCAGGACTCTTGGGCTGAGGGCTTTGGCCTCCACTGCCTGCCCTCTGCCTTGCTACCCCAGGCACTGCCTCCCTCCCCCAGGTCTGCACCCCTGCTGCAGAAGCCCAAGCCAGCCCTGCCCCCTGCAGAAGGACACATTTCCCAATCCTGGGACGTCTGGTGGGGCACCTCATCCTGTGCTGCGCTGATTGGGACCAGGGCAGCAGACGTGGGGCTGTGGAGGCTCTTCGTGGCCTCTACTGCTTCATCCTGCAGCAAAAGAGTAAGAGAAGCTGCACGGGGCTGGCTCCCTCCACACAGAGACATTCAGGCAACCCCCTTGCTCTGCCCTCGACTTTTCTGTCCTGTTTGCTCTGTGGGACGTAGGCATCTCCCAGGCCTCCTCCAGGGCTCTGACATCCCTTGCAGCAGCGCTTTAATGGCCATCCTGGCCCGCTCATGCACACTGTCCTGGAAAACCTTCAGCAGCCTCTGCTCAATGCTAGGGTTTCTGCTCTGCTTCTGAGCAGAGAGTGCAAGCAAAGGCCTCTGCCTTCCTATAGTTCTACAAGTGATTTCCCCCTCTGCCCCTGGGGGAAGGCCCAGAGCCTCCCTGGGAATCCTGCTCCCCATGCCTGACTGGCAGGCCCTTGTCCTCCGCCAGCCACAGGTGTTTTTTCCCGATGCCCTCACCTGCCCTCTCCAGCTCCCCCTAACTCTTGCTGACTGCTCTGGGGTTGCCCTTGTGTCCAGGCAGGGAGCTGTTGAAGGACAGTCCAGAGCGTCTGCAGCTGCAGAGGGCCTGGGAAGCCGGGCACACCCTCTGGTCCAGCACCATTGCAGAGATCACCATGGTAAGCAGCGCCTTCCTGGCTGGGACTCTTGGCCAGCGGGCCAGCAGGGCATGTGGGTGAACAAAGGGATCCATTGCCCATGGGGCTGAGGGGCCCATGGTCATCAGGGAGAGGACTCCCATCATCCCTGAGGAAGGACTCGCCGAGGCTTCGCTCCGGGGCACAGTGGCTCCAGCCTGCCCAGCCACCGGCGAGCTTGGGTTCCCTGCGGGGCCAGCGCACTGCGACACTGACCCCAACCGTCCGCTCTCACCCCAGGGCCCTCTGTCCACACGCCCCACAGTGCCATCCCCAGCCCTGCACCTGCTCCCGGCTCTGCTGGGGCCGCTCTGCCATCACTGCCCCGTGCCTCTCGCCAGAGCTCGCTGCTCAGCTGAGCACTACGGTCACGACACACTTTGCAGCACTGCTTCTCTCCCCTTTTTGCTCCTGTAGATGTTTGTAAGATACCTCCAGCCCTCCGAGCGGACAGATGTCGGCCTCGCAGCCATCATGGGCATGAGATCCTCCAGTGCCTGTGATGCAGCGGCAGCTGCCCGCATGCTGGACGTGCTCGTGACAGAGCCTGCCTCCATGCTGGAGCATGTAAGCAGCCTGCAGCTGGCATGCCTGGGGCTCAGGGCCTCCAAGGGGCCTTTCCCTGCAGCTGCTGGGCTCCCCAGCACCGACACCCTTTGAGGCCAGGAAGGAGCAGTGGGAAGGGAAGCAGGTCTCAGGGCAGCGGGGGCTGTGGCTGCTGTTGGGTAGCAGCCCATCCTCAGCCATGTCCCCTGCAGGTGCCTCAGCTCGTGAGGTGCATCTACAGAAACATGAACTTCATCCGAGAGGTGTCTGCGCGGCGCAGCCTGGACAGGGCCCTTTCCCAGCTGGCCTGCTCCTACCCTGATGAGGTGGTGGAGAGCCTGCTGCGCTGCTCCCCGGCATGCGACAGGTACGGGGTGCCTGCACCCCACGGACTGGTGCTGGCTGGGGAGAGAGGCCTGCAGAGCCTGTGCTGCCAGCCGTGGAGCGGGCAGCAGGCAGGGGCAGGGCTGCCACACAACCTGGTGGCCCCGGGGCTGGCTAGGCCCCGCGCTGCTGCTGCGGAGGCCCAGCTGACCGAGTGCTCGTGGCTGCAGGGCCGCCTCAGCCCTGTGGAAGGGGATGGTGTCAGAGCCGTGGACGGCAGAGAAGGTGCTGCGGGAGCTGCTCAACATGCTGCAGGAGCCCCCCCTGCACCAGCCATCCAGCTTCAGCAGCGACAACCCCTGCCTCCTGCCCCTGGCCGTGAGTGACCGCACGAGGCCCCTCACTTGCCCCAGTGCTGCGCTCACCTCCCCGGCGCAAGAGGCAGGGTCTTCCCTCTCGCCTCCCTGGCCAACCCCAGACAGTGACCCCCCCGGTGGTGGCACACACACACGGCCCCAGCGGCTCCCCATCCAGCCCTGGCCCCACATCCCCCTGCCTCGCTCAGCAGGCTGGAAACCTGGGCCAGGGGCAGGGGCAGAGGCTGGAGCGGGGCCACTGCATGGCCCGAGATGGCTGCCAGGCCTGGGCCAGGGAGCCCAGCAGGGCCTGCGGGATACCTGCGGGCTTTCAGGGCCATGCTGACCCAGGACGGTCGTGGTGCACCAAGAGGAGCTGAGCCCAAAGAGCCTGTGGGACTTGGCCCTGGCCGGGCAGCCAGGCTGGGCGCTCCTTGTCCCTCTCCCGTGGGCCAAGGCAGTGCCTGATCTTCAACACCCACATTCACCCCATGGGCTCGGGCAGTGTGGCAGGGACATGTCGGCAGTGAGAGCTCTCTCTGGGTGTTTCCTGCAGGCAACCAGGGCCCTGCACAAGATCCTCTGGCAGCCCACCTGCCCGCAGGAGGTGAAGGCATTTTTCCCCCCACTCTTCCTGGCGCTGCTCTTCCAGATTTCCTTCACTGCAGAGCTCATGCCCCAGGACGATCCTGTCTTCTGGAGGGAATGCCAATGGGATCACCCCAGTCCCACCAGCCCCGCCAGGTGCTTCATCCCAGTCCCTCTGCTTCTCCCATGTGCCTGAAGCCAAGGCCAGGCTCCAGCTCTGACCTGCGCTTTGCTCTGCATGCAGGTCTGCAGCACAGGCCATGCGAGAGCTGCTCTGCTGCACGGGCTATGAGAGGCACGTGCTGGCTTTTGAGAGAAAGGGCGGCTGGGACCTGCTGCTCAGTGCAGAGACTCACCACAGGGGAGTGGGTTTGCTGGCCAGGTGAGACCCCCCCCTTTGCTCTGTTTTTCCTCAGCATCGCTTCCCTGGAGACAGGGCGCACCACACAGTGCTTGCTCTTCCTGGTGGGTCACAGGGGGGTCCCCCGTTCTCCCCAAAAGGGGCTGCAGCCTCAGCACTTGTGCAAGGGACTGCACGAAGGAACCGCACTGGGAGCTGCCTGCTCCCTCGCTGCCGTATTACCATGCGTAGCGGAGCACCGCTCGCTGGAGTGGGCGCCTCGCAAAGCCCTGAAGTCCTGTGCCATGGGCCTGCGCTGAGCCTACAGAGAGCCCCGGGGCTCTGTCTGCTCACAGCCCCTCCGAGGGCAGACCACCAGGACAGGCACAAGATGCAGAGGAACATGGGCCCCAGGGCACAGGCATCCAAAAGGGGTAGGAGGTGGGATGTGCTGGATGGCCACGACTTCGGGGTTGCAAGGGTGTTTTTTCCCAGTCTCCCACCAAAATGAACCGAGCAATGCTCGGCACTGGCTTTCTCCTGGTGAGGGGTGACAGAGAAAGAGCAGCCCTCCACAAGCAAATGCCGCTGGCTGCTGTAGCTGCGTGCCAGCGCTACCTTTCCCTGCCTTGCCCTGGCCTGTTGGCTCACGGCTAGCCTGGGCAGTGCCAAGCCAGCAGGGGGTTGCCCGCTCAGCTCAGGACCAACAGTGCCTGTTTGCCCCCGCCAGGCAGATGAGGAAGAGCCCGAGTCCCCTGCCTTCCTGGCTCTTCCACCAGCTCACAGTGCTGCTCAGCAGGGAGGAGCCCTTTCGGGAGATCCCGGCCATGGCTTTCTTCATCGAGGTGGGCGTGATAGCGAGCAGCGTCCCTGCACGGTGCCTGTAAACGCTGTGCTCTCTTGTGCCCGTGGCTGTGGGGTGGGGTGCCTGTCAATGCAGCTGGGGCAGTGGGTGCACTCCTCTAAGTAGCCTTGGCTTTGGCCCATTTCTGCCAGGGTAACTGTCCCAGCCAGCGGTGTCTTGTGCCTCCTTTGAGCCAGCTCTCTCTCTCCACTTGCTCCTCCAAGGGAGCAGAAGCAGAGGCCGCAGCTGGCTCAGCAGCCGGGAGGAGCAGGCAAGCACTCTGTGCAGTGTGCTGTGAGGCAGAGGCCTGGGAGCAGGGCCAGGGGTGTCTCCACAGACACAGCTGCCTCCAGGTGGGGCTGTGTCTGGGCCCGGGGCCCTTGCCCTGTGCTGTCAGAGGGATCCAGCCCTGCACAGTGTAGGGAGTCCTGCAGGCTCTGCTGGGCTCTCACTGCTGGGTGCATTTCAGCTCCTGGTCTGCCCTGATCTTACCGGAGCGGACGACCATGCCCTGAAGCTCTTGCCAAGATACATCAGCAGACAGTCCCTGGAGATGCGCAGCCTGGTGCTCAGAGGCCTCATCACACTCTCGGAGAGACCCGAGACGGTAAGCAGTGGGCAGGCGGGCAAAGTGGTGCTGGCAGCCTGGGGCAGGCCAGGAGCCTTGGACTTGCAGGGAATCCACTGGGAGCTGTGGGAGCTGCAGCCAGCTTCCTCCACGGCCCCGTTCCCCTGGCCCGAGTCCTTCCTGCCAGGCCCTTGGCTCTGCTGCACAAGGAGAAAGGTGCCAGGGCCTGCCTGGAAGAGTTCCCACTGCTGGTGTGTGCTGGCTCTGCCAGGCAGAGATCCCAGCCCAGCACCCAGCAAGTTAGCTCCAAACAGCCCCTGTCGTGGGAGCGCTGTGCCCAGAGGAATGGTCCTGCTGCGAGAGGGACGACAAGCCACGTCCCAGGCCGAGGCTAGTGCAGCCAGGTGCTTGTGGGTGCCGAGGCAGCAGTGCTCGGCCCCCAAGAGGCTGCAGAGTGCTCAGGGCCACCCCAGAGAGCTCTGCCTTGCACAAGCTGTGGGTGCTGCAGAGCCCTGGCCCTGCACACGGAGCCCCCAGAGGAAAGGAACCTGCCTGAGCAGGGACTGCTTGCTGCCCTGGGAGCTTTCCCCGCCCAGGGGGCTGCAGCAGTTCCTGTGCCAGCTGCTGGGAAGCCGTGGGGAGGCTGGTGTTTAACCAGAGTATTTTTGCCAGGGTGCTGTGTCTCTGCTTCAGCACAAGGAAGTTGTGTCTTTCTCGCAGGCACAGAAAATGCAGAGCCTGCTGCCAGACATCATGCAGCAGCTGCAGGACGCTCACAGGGACATCAGTGTGAAAACCCTGGTGGTGCTGAGAAACATCCTGTGCTACATGGACGGGCAGAAGGCCAAGCACATCGCTGTGCAGCTGGCTGAGGAGCTCCTGCCACGCTTTGATGACGTAAGGCTGGAGGGAGGGCCGGGGGCTCTGTCAGTGTGCCTGTGGGTCCGTGTGTGTGGCCACGGGCACGTCCCTCACCACGGAAATCCAGAAGGTCCCCTCTGGAGGGAGAGGGAGGCAGAGCCCAGGAAGGCTGTCCTGCTGCTGCCAGACAGCCCTCAGTCTCCAGCAGCCTCAGCACAGGCCTGTCCCCAGCTCCAAACTCCTCCCGAGGTGGGGCACGGTCGTGCCAGAAGAGGACCAGGCCTCGCAGTGGAAGCCCCCTTCTCGTGCCTGGTTCCTGGAGCCGATGCTGAGGCCTCCCCTCCCCTCTTTGCTCCCCTAGGAGGCCAGCCGGGTGCGAGAGCTCTCCATCCTCCTCTTTAAAGACGTCTTGGGGATTGTGGCAGGCAAGAGCGACCAGCAGATGAAGCAGCGAGTGCAGAGGAGCCTGCTCCCACTCTTCTTCCGCATGAGCGACCACATCCGGAGCGTGGCCCAGGTGCGGATTTCAAACTGGACTGATGGTTTGGGGAGGGCAATGCTGACAGTGCTTGGCTGGGCCTGAGCTCCAGGGGCAAGGGCTGTTCCCAGCACTCCCTTTGAAGGGGTGTCACCCTGAGGCCCCACATCCTGAGTCCCAGGGGACAGTGCAGCGGTGCCCTACCTGTCTGTCCCAGGCCCACCAGTGCCATCAGCTAGGGACAGACCTGATCCCCACTGCATCTTCCCCTGATGGGCTGGGAAAGGCTCTGAGCCTTGCCCAGATGAGGGGGATGCAGGGTGTCCTGCCCCGCCTGTGGCGACATTTCCCCGTCTCTGCTGCTCTGCAGGCCTCTCGGGAAGCCCTGCTCAGAGCAGCACAGCTCCTCAACTGGGAGCAGCTCAGGCACCTCACCAAAACCGTGCAGCTGTGGAAGATTGGCGAGTGCCTGGTAAGGACAGCCCCAAAGCCCCCGGGCCCAGGCTGCACAAGGCCTGCTCCCCGTGCCCAGGGCCTGCAGCTCTGCCCTTCACCCCCTGCTCCAGCCCAGAGCTCACAGCCTGGAGCTGCACACAGGCTCACTCTCCTCCAGCCCCCAGCCCCAACGAGCTCTGCTCCAGCCCCACTGCCCTCGCTGCCCCTGGGATGCTGAAGGGACCCCAGGCCCAGCAGGGCCTTGGCAGCAGCTTGTGGGGGGGGGTGGGGGGTGGGAGGGCGGTGGTGTCTCAGCACCCCCAAGCCATGCTCTGCCCTCTGCTCCCTCCCAACCTTGGCACTATACAGCTCCTGCCTGGGAGTTGAGAGCATCCTGGTACGAGAAGGAAGGGGAGGGCAGCCCTCAGAGGGGGACGGGCCTGGCTCACGGGGAAGGGAAGGCTCAGTCCCAACCCTGGGCCCTTGTCCTCACTCCAGCTGCAGGGGGACAGGAGGCGAGTGGAGCAATACCTGTGCCAGAGCCTGCCCTACTTGGAGGACCCTCAGCCATCTGTGCGAGAGACAGCCGTGAGGTTCATCGGTGAGCTGCAGACCCTGGGGGCCCGCTTGGTCCCGGCACAACATGATGCCAGTCCTGGCTGCTGTGCCTGCAGCAAAAACCAGCCCAGCAGCTGCCAGAGCCCCGCTGCCCTGGGCAGGGCCTGGGCTTCCAGGGGCTCTGTGTCTCCCTGCCCCATCCCTGCCCACACAGGCAGGCTGACAGGAGGCTCGAGCAGTGCTTCACGCCCTCCCAGGGTGCTGCACCCCAAGGGCTGTGCTGGGCTCAGCCCTGCCCAAGGCAGGAGGGTGCACGGCCAGGCCGGCAAGGCCAGGTGGGAGCTGTGCTGCTGGCAGCATGCTGGGCTGCGTGAGGGGTGACGAGCGGTGTGTGCTTAGGGCTCGCCGGGAGGCAAGTGAAGACCTGGGGGAAGGAGAAGCTGCAGGACATCTGCAATGGTGAGCGCGCGTAGTGCTGCCTCAGCTGGGGCTGGCAGGGAGGGGGAAGGAGCCTGGGCAGAGAGCTCCAATTCCCATCCTGCCCACAGCAAGGAAGGCTCAATCCCCCTGGGTGGAGGGGATGGGGGCATTTGGGGCACTCCTGATCAGCAACCTCCAGCTGATCCATTTGTGCCACCTGCTCCCTCCTCCCCATGGGAAGAGCTGCCTGGGGCTCACCCTGTCTGCAGGGCATGCCTGGGAGCTCTGCAGATACAGGCAGCTGATCTCTGCTCGGTGGCTTTCTCTCTCAGTCCTCCAGCCCCTCGAGAATGACCTCCAACCCACGATCCGTTCCCTGACAACGCAGACCATCCTGATCCTGACATCTTCAGGGAAAAGGTCCCCATCAGGATCCAAGCTCCAAGCACTGCGCTCCTGGCTCCACAGAGTGCAGCAGAGGTGGCACCATCCTCCGGCAGATGGCTCTACCTGAGCAGAGCCAGAGCAACGCTCCTCATCCCCTCATGCTGCCCGCTGGGGCACACTGGCTCCTGCCTGCCATCTCCCCCTGCCCGCAGGACAGTGGCCCTCCACGGGCACATCCCGCCCCATTAATGAGCTCCCCAGGCACCCCTTGCTGTGCTTGCCACAAAGAAGCAGCCCTGTTTCTTCACCACGTCTGCGTGTCATTTCTTTAGGGAGAAAAAGGCAAGTGGCAAAACGCAGTCCCACAAGCAACTAGGATCACCCTGAGAGGGGCAGGACCTGTCCACTCTTCCCCGCAGCCTGGGACAGCCCAGAACATCCTGACAAACTTGGTCTCTGCTGCAAAGCAGCAACTGCTCTGGCAGGCCACAAAACCTGCCTCTTTCCAGTTGCTGGCATTTACACCTCACACATACACATATGCCCTGGTCCCACTCCTCTTGTGCACACTGCTCCCTCCAGCTGGTGACACATCAGCCTAGGGGCCCTGCAACCTGCGGTCCCTTCTCCACTTGCTGGCACTTAGACCTTGCAGCACTCACACATGGGAGAGAGAGTGAGGTTACACGGGAAAAAACACTTCCAAAAAGAGTTTAAGAACAGAGGATAGACTACAGTCATCAGGTACAGGGCTCAGTTGGGCAAGAGTAACGACCAACAGCTGCTCACACACCACTGGCCCCTTTCATCCCCCTCTCTTTTCCCACACCTGGTTCTCCCAGACCCACCCTGGTCCTCCCCTTTCCCTGCCTTTGGCCCTTCCCCTGAACTGCCCAGAGTAACTTCCGCACAGTCTCACAAGCCCCTTCTGCAGTCCCAGCAGCAGGTTTGCACAGGCCCCCTCAGATATCCCAGAATACTCCCATCAGTCTCCTTTCCCCTTCTGATCAGTCACCAGGTTCAGGCCCCCTCTCTTCAGGGACAAGCCTGAGGTGTTTCTGCAATGGCCCAGCCAGCAGAGCTGCAGGGTTCTGCTCTTCCTCCCTGTCTCCCTCAGGAGGGCTCTGGAGCTGTGTGTTTAGCACTTCCCTCTCCCTGGGGCTTTCCTCTACGCTGACCAGTCCTTAAGCAGATCGCTGAAGAAACCAGGGGCTCACACATGCCACATTCCCTTACACATACCAAACACCAGGCTAAAACCAACCTGTAGTCTACCAACCTGTAGTCTACCACCCATGCCTGGGACCCATCCTTCAGGCTGCTCAGGCAGGTAATCATGCTTTATGTGACTTGGGAGGAGCCTTGCAGGTGCATTATCCCTCTTCCTACTGACAGGCACTTTTCCAGCATGCTCATAGCCTTTAACACAGATGTTTCAGGAAGCATTTACATCACTCTCCCTGCCCTCTTCTTGAGAGGATAAGCAAGTGTGCCATCAGGAGGTGCAGGGCAGCTTATCTGAAGTAAGGGAAGCTAGTTCAAAACAGCGAGCAGATTTCCGGAGCAGATCGCTGTGTTTCTCCCGAGCCCTCAGACCTCTGCAGCAGCTCAGCCTGCAAGACGGGGATGCTGCAGCGGGGGGACCCTGCCTGCCAGAGGGGCTCCTGCAGGCACCAGCCCTGCTCCAGCACCTCCGCTCCCAGCTGCTCCACAGCCATTCCCCATGCCAGGCCTGCCTGTGGGCCAGCTGGCTGCCTGTGCCTGGCAGGGCCCAGCCAGGCAGAGGCTGCAGCACCAGCTTTGCTCCCAGCACAGCACCTCCAGGCAGGCCAGCAGCAGTGCAGGACACCTGAGTCAGCCTGAGCTAGCACAGGTCTGTCTGGGCCTCAGGGAAGCCCCTTCCCCAAAAGACCACCCTTCCTCCTCTCCTGCCTCTCGGGCTTGCAGGATATTGCGGGCCGAGTTCAGTGCTCTTGCTTTTGCTCTGTAGCTCTCACTGTGCACAGCAACAGCAGCACTGCTGCAGGTGGCACTTGATTCTCAGCAGCCAAACAGAGGGGAAAAAAACACCACCACCACCACACCTTTCCTTATGTGGGGAGTGAGACAAAATGCCCTGGGTCCCTTCCAGCTCTCTGCTGCAGCCCTCACCTGAAATATGCAGGCTGGGGAGAAATGACAGAGGGGAATAACTGGTTGGAAGGAGGAGTGCCAAGCATTAACCGCTCCCCCCACCCCCATGCTCCCACCTCCAAAACCCCACGACCACCAAAGTCCAAAGGCCCAGCTAAGGAGCACAGCTCTTGTCTCTTTCCAAGGCAGCAGAGCTTTGACCCACAAAAGCATTGTGCATGTTTTCTCCCTTTGGCACAGGACTAGATGTTCTTGCCTTTCTCTTGGATGCGAACCAGCAATCTTTCTGACTGACTTGCTGCCACTTGGAGGTGACTCAGGACATCGGTTACTTAGCCCTTCTCACATCGTCCCCTGCCTGCGGGGTCTTGGATGCCTGGGTTCTGCCAGCTTCCCCGGATGTTCAGAGCCAAAGCTTCACTGTCAAGTCTGTGGTAGCCCTCTGGCACAGATGTACCAAATTTGTCAGCAATTGGTAAAGCGAGGCTTTTGGCACTTTCAGATGTGCACTTGTGCACTTTCAGATGGGATCATGACACACGAACTACTGCAATGTGGCAAGCAGAGAAGGGGTAGAGGGAAGCAAGTTAGCCCTAGGTAGAGAAGGGGTGTCAGGGGACAGGGAAGCGCTAGGAGTTCCAGGATCATAAATGCAGAGTTCCATCACGAGTCCCAAATATGTATTTCTTCTTCTTGCATCAGGACACGCTCAAAGAGTCTCTGATGTGCGAAGCGCACTTTCAGGGACCAGAGTGCCAAGCAGCGTAAAGCAGGGGAGTTGCCTCCTTGCAGTTCATGGAGCTGTGTCAGATTTGACCACTGGGGAGACGACCTTGATTTCTTAAGAGCTTGTAAAGCAGGAGGTGGCATTAAAAATGTGTGCAAAAGCTAAAAGGAGAAAAAGACGCCCATGTTTCCCTCATGTCTCTTTTTTGATGCATTCAGCTGTGCCCATCCAATTCGCTTTCTCTTTTTAGGCCACAGTGGTTCTTTCCATTGTTGATCCTGGAAGTGCTGGGATATTCAGTACTGGCTGAACAGCAGGCTTGTTTCCCAGCTGCCCCCAGAGCGAGGAGGCCTAAGAGATCCTGCATCCCTATGGCTTTCCTCCTCGCTGCCTGCAGACCTGACAGCCTGTAACTCATGCTAGTTTCCTCTCCTGCACTGCCGACTCATCAGCTCCAAAACTGTTGCCACACATCTTGAATGAAAGAGGAAATCCAGAGTGTCTAATGCAGCAACGATGAGGAAATGCTGTAAAAAGAGGCCAAATCTACCATCTGTGAGGAGGTGCTGTGGCAGAGAAGGGGGAAAAGTCATTTGCCACTGTGCTGTTAATCTCGGACTGAATTTTCAAGAGCAGCAAGTGGTGGCCCTGGCGATTGTGTCAGCTGAAATTGTCTGTCTGCAGCAGTGTTGTGTCATCATATTCCTGCACAGGGCAGAGCTACATGACGGTTCAGGAGATTCAAGCTCTTGGGAGAGACGTGAAGCAAAGTTCCTGTTGTTTGCGCTTTGTCAAGGCTCCTCAGAAGATGTCTTAGGAAGGCCGAGAGGAACCACACACTTGCAGCAGTCCCTTTGCATTAAGCATTCTCCTGTACCTAAATGCTGGTGTTGGACACATATATGGTGAAACTTTGGAATCGCATGTCACTGAGAAATACATGTCATAGTCCTGCCGCTTTTCTGCAGAGAGAAAGAGTATGGTTTGGGGGGCCTGCCCTACAACCAGCTGCACACAGACGCACTCTTGTCTCTACTCATAGCCCAGCTGACTTAGCCAGCTGACCTGGGACCGCAGGCATGTGTGCGTGTTATGGTCATTTGTGGCTCCCCTGGCGCCTCTGTGCTAAAGGTCTTGTGAAAGGAGACAGTTTGTGAAGGTCTAGCCCATGTTAGTCCCTCCCTTCCTCTGGGTCCCTGTATCACTAGGGATACAAAGACACTAACTACATCCTAAGAATCTCTGGAGGAGCACCGCTGTAACTGCCCGAAGGCTCCTGTAACTCACTCTAACTACCTACCCACTCAGCTTCCTGGAACCACTCGGAGCTAACTATCCTAATACTGCACTATACCATTAACTACCCTCCCCTAAGAATACTCTAGAATACCCTACCTGAGGAATGCTATGAGAATACTGTAACTAACGTTAGGGAAATTAGGCTCGCCGGCCACCGTAACAGGGTCTGACCCTAAGTTCCCGCAGAAAAGTTCAGAGCCAAATCAAAGCAAATTAAATAATTAAATTTTAATGATGCGCGTGCAGTAATTACAGCTCAAGCCAGGTGCCTCCGAAGAGGACCTCAAACAAAGAAATCCCTGGGCAATTATAACTTTTCAAATTAAGTTTCCCACCCCGCATGCGGTCGTTCAGACCAATAGTAATTTTTAGGTCTGGAGTCTCCTGCTCCTTATTGGGTCTCATCATTGTTCCTAGGCAGGCTGTTTTTCTCCCTTATCTTTACTGTTGTGGTTTCTGCTGACAGTTGTACCTTTGCCTCTTGTTGGGTCCTACCATTGTCTCTCAAAGTCCTGAGAAGGAGGAGGAGGAGGAGGAGGAGGAGGTGGAAGAGGAGGAGGAGGTGGTGATTCCAAACCATGGCAATTAACACTGCCCCAGCAGTGAGGGGAGGCTTTGTTCCCCAAGGTCCTGACGCTCTGCACTGGTCTTATTTCAAAGCCTTGACATCCTACCTATCCGAGTGTGAGACACAGGAATGCAGACTGCTTGTCACTTCCTTATCTTCTCAGCTTGAACCAGCTCTGAGGCCCTTTTCTTACTGAACTAGGTAAAAGTTCATTATTTTATCTAAGTGCGGCCTAAGGCTTCAGCAAATTTAGCGCCTCATGCTAAGCAAGTTTTATAGAAGTTGTGCTAAGCGGCTACCTCCAGACAGTTTCAGTACAATATTCTTTAACAGTTCCCCCTTTGTTTTTATTAAGCATCCCTGCTAATATTTTAAAAAAACAGAGTTCTCGAAGTCTTTTGAGGCGTACTATCACTTCTCATAACTTTATGCGTAATAGCATCGTAAGTAATAGGCATAGTACAGTTAACACAACTACTACTGGGTGCAACACGTGATTACAAATCCCTGTTGCAGTTGGTGACCATCCTAGAAGAGTTTCCCAACCATGATGTTCTCCATCCCTTTTTACCCTTTCCAAGATGTGGGGTATCTCTTCTGCATCATGATGAACAGTGCTTAGAGTTTTCTGTCCATCGTTTGGGATGCATTCTAGCAGTCGACGCAGATCATCACATTGTAGTGGTTTCTTTACTAGTGTAAGATTCATTCTAATGGGGGTAGGTAGTAAATTTTGGCTCAATGTCTACTTAGATTGTAACAATTGATAAGATCTAATAGGAGCTGAATAATTACAGTCGCATCGCATAATTTTGGTAAAGTTACAAATAAAAATATTTGAGTGATTACTTGTATCTCCAACAATGTTATCTCTGAATATAAGATTACAAAGTGTTCTCACACATACACATCCTTTTTCAATATATACAAGTACAGTTCAACCTTCACAGCAAAATAAGAACATAGTATGACAGTATATGGCCTGTTCCATACAGGTTTTAACTTGGATTTTCCTAAAAATCCTTTAACTAAAACTTCATCCCCAGGCTGTATATCAGGCACTTGTATTTCAGGTGGTGTGGATTCATATCATTGAGCATATTTATTCAAGATTTTCAAGCCTTTTTTGCAAACTTAGAACATACTGGGTTAGTCGTTCATCTCCGTTTAATAGGCTGGTTTTAGCTGGAATAATAAGTCCCTAGTATAGCTAAATGTCTCCCAAAGAGAATTTCTGCTGGTGTTAGTCCTAGGGGTTGCTGTGGGGCATTTCAAACATCCCATAGAGCTAAGTGTAATGCTTCTGGCCATTTTAGGCTAGCATGTGTGCATATTCTTGCTCTTTTTTCTTTTAATGTTCTATTCATTCTTTCTACTTGTCCTGAAGACTGTGGGTGATAAGGGGCATGTAGGTTTCTTTTTATTCCTAATGATTTATGTAATTGAGTGATGATGCTTGCCGTAAAATGGGAGCCCCTGTCTGAATCAATGGCTTCTGGGACCCCACACCTGAGTATGATTTCTTTCAGTAAGGCTTTCACTGCTCCCCTTGCGTTGGCCTTTCTTGTTGGGAAAGCTTCTACCCAGCCTGACAACTGATCTACTCTCACTAACAAGTGTTTGTACCCACTGGCGGATGGCATACCCGCGTAATCTATTTGTAGCCTTTGGAAAGGGAAGTAGGCCCATGGTCGTCCCCCTAACTCTGAGCGTGGTTTGCTGCTTGAAAACTTCTGGCAGGTCAGGCAGCTATTCGTTTTTCTTTTTGCAGCTGCTTAAATTCTTGGAGTGGCTCATATTTTCTGTACCTGCTTAGCTACCGCCTCAGCTCCCACATGAGCTTTATTGTGAAATCACCTAACTACAGTAATTAAATATATTTTTTGGTAGAATTGCTTTTCCTCCAATTGTCCATATTCCATCATCATTTTGCTTTGCTTCCCACTGCTCCCATTGTTTTTTCTCTTCCACTGAGCAGTCCTTTTCAAACATGGCTTTGGGCTCTATTAAATTTGGCTGCTCACTTTGGTTCATCCTTGGAACTGCCCCATACATTCTCTCAGAGGGTGTCGAGCTGCACCCTTCGCAGCAGTGTCGGCTAAAGCATTTCCTTTACTAACTTCTGTAGTGTCTTTAGTATGGGCTGGGCAGTGTATTACAGCAATTTCTTTGGGCAGTTGGACTGCTTCCAGCAAATTACGTATTTCTTCTCCATTAGCTATTTTCTTTCCTGATGGTGTAAAACAATCCTCGTTCTTTCCATAACATCCCAGTTGCATGCCATACTCCAAAGGCATATTGAGAGTCAGTGTAGATGTTAACTCACTTTCCTTTTCCCAGGTGTGCTCCACTTGTCAAGGCTACTAGTTCTGTTCCTTGCACATTCATTCGTGTGGGAAGCAGTTCGGCCTCTATTATTCATTTTGGCTGACTACAGCATGCCCAGTTTGTTGCTGTCCCTGCAGGTAGTAGGATGAGCTGCCTACAAATAGAATTAGATCCAGGTTTTGCAAAGGAGCATCAATTAGGTCGGTTCTCGGTTTACTTGAAGTGTGCATTACTGGCTCACATTGGTGATGTTTTTCTCCATCATCAGGCAGAGGTATTAGAGTTGTTGGAGTCAAGATATTGCATCTCTTTAGGACAACATTATCTGCCATTAGGAGGATCGGTTCGTATCTGTGTGCCCGTTGCGGCAATAATGCTTAGGCCGCATGTTGTTTTAGCAGTATCTCCACTTTGTGCGGGACATAGACAGTTACAGGGTGTCCCAGAATGAGAGGGTGGCTTCTCTCTACTATTGCCGCTGCTGCCGCCACAGATTTAATGCAGGCTGGTGCCCCCGCTGCAATCAAATTTAGCTGAGCAGAATAATATGCTACTGGTTTCTGGTGGGGTCCTAATTTTTGCATTATTACTCTGCTGGCAATCCTCTTACATTTGTACATACAAATCGAAGGGCTTTGTATCATCTGGGAGCCCGAGAGCAGGTGCAGATGCCAAAGCTCCTTTTATAGTTCTAAAAGCTTGTTCTCTTTCAGGGCCCCATGCAATGGGTTCTGCTTCTTCATTTCTGGTTGCCTCTGTCAGGGGTTTTGTTCATGCTCCCAACCCAGGAATTCACTGTCTGCAAAATCCCACAGCTCCAAGGAATCCTTGTAATTATTTCTGTGTTACTGGACAGGGGAGTTTTATTATAGCATCCACTCTTCCTGGATTTACTAGTTGTTACCCTTCTCTTAGAATGAACCTCAAGTATTTTACCTCTTTTTGACACAGCTGGCGTTTAGATGGAGATGCCCGGCAACCTTTTCTCTGCTAAAGTAGTACCTAGATGTACAGAGTCTATTATACAGGTATCTTCATTTTTACTTGTTATCAGTAAATCCTCTACATATTGCATGAGAGTTGACCCACCCAGTAATTCTACCTCTTTTAAATCATTCCTTAGTATTTGTGAGAAAATTGCGGGAGACCCTGCGAACCTTTGTGGGAGGCGTGTTCACATCCTCCACTGCCTCTCCAGGGTCGCCGGGGTTCCCTTCTTCTTGTTATTCTGAGGGATTGTTTCCACGGGTTAACTCTTCACGCTTGTAACTCCCCCCTACACCTATCCCTTGCAGCTGAAAAGAACACGCTCACCGCACATGTCCTAAGTTTTTACAGTAATAACATTCTCTCCCTTCACTTCCCCCCAGTCTCCTTTCCTTTTTTTACTTGCTCAGCTTTCTGGTTTTCCTCTCAACCATCATAAATGAATACTGCTACAGTTAAAATCTTTTGTAAAGCCTCTCCTTGACAGCCTGGCATATGCTCTTTAAAATACTTTCATGTATCAAGGGCTGCTTGATCTATAAAAACACTAATTGCGAGTGCATCACTGAAGTTTTGTGGGGTCATTCCTCCATATTTCAGCAGGGTTTGCCACAGCCACCCCCAGAAGTCACTGGGGTGTTCATCTAATCACTGTCTGCATTCTTGCACTTTAGTCCAATTTACTCCTGACTCTCTGCATGCTCTAATTTCTTCTACTAAATTTCCAAGTCCTGTTTGACACACGGCTCTATCTCCTGCATTATTATAATCCCAATTTGGATCATTTGCTAGCCAGGGGTTTCTGTTTCCCCCGGCTTGCTGCGCTACTTCCGCATCTTTGTTAATTATCTTATCCCATTCATTTGGTCAAAATAGTTCCCTGAAAAGAATTTGAGTATCGCTCCAGTTTGGGTTGTGCTCGGTGCATACATTAGAAAATAACTGGACACATCACTCTGCATCTTTTCTTAGTCTTGGCATTTTACCCCCCCATAAGGCAAGATTACTCGGGTTCCAGGGTTGATTAGTAAGTACTCACAACACAGGCCGGGGCGGGGGGGGGGGGGGGGGGTGTTTGGCCCCTCCCTTTCCCCCTGGCTGTAAAGCGGCAGGGTTAGCCAGCACATTGGAGATCACAGGATAGAGTCCAGCAGCCGGCACAGTAGAGGGAGAAGGAGGAGGACGAGAAGTAATGACAGATAGATCATCAGGCATATAAGGTGGAGCAGAACCTCCCAAGCATGCTGATGTAAAAAAGAAGAAAGGAAAAAGTCTGTTGTCTTCATTGTCCGAGGGATGGAGCTGTTATTGTAGACTTGGGTGGAAAAAGCAGGCCTTGGAGTTGAATGTTGTGCGATTGGCTGTGCAATGGGGAGATGCCTCCTGGGCTGTTGAGTGGTGTTTCCTCTGACCTCAGGTCCATCTGAAATGCCTCCTCTCTGTTTGTCTTGCACCATAGTTGCTGCTTGAGGCAGAAGAATGTCAGAGAAAAATTGTGGCTTTCATCCAGAGAAGTTCAAAATGCGGAGAGAAATGATGCAAGACCAGCAGGCCATAACTACGGGTTCTCTCTCGCTTCCCCTTGCAGAAAAGGAGAAGAAGTGACCCAGGGGCTGGAGATGCCATGACAAGAGTAAGTTTATGCCAGCTTCTGCCAAGGCCCAGGAGAGTGCAGCAGCATGGACTACTGCGCTGCAGGGTCATGGATCTTGAGGCCTGGCGTGCATGCGGCACCCTCTGCTTTCCCCTGCTTCGGGGATGCCCTGGGTTAGCCCCTGATGCCTGTGTCTCTGAGCAGCCCCAGGCAGTGTCCGATGCTGGTGCTGCGCTGAAGGGGGCGGAGGATGGCAGTGGGAGCGAGTGTGCAGAGTCTGTGGGCCGGCAGGGGCAGACAGGGAGTCAGCCAGGGTGCGAGGGAATTTGTCCCTGCCATTGGAGCATCCTGTGAAGACAAGCAAGCCGGGCTCTGCAGAGGCTGGAGCCATCTGAAGCCAGCCCAGAAGAGCGGAGGAGGTTGGAGGCCAATGGATGGTGGAGAACGGGCCAGCAGCCGTTGCTCTGGTAAATGTCTCCAAATTTGAGTGGCGTTTCCCCTCTGGTGACTAGCAGGGCCAGGGTGGCAGGGCCAGGCTGTCCCTGCCAGCAGGGCCAGGCTGGGCAGCGGCAGCCTCACAGCATGGGCCGGACACTGGGCCCAAGGTGCTTTGCGGGTTGGACATAGGTCCCATCCACACTGGGCCTGCCCTGGGCACGGGGTCCCTGTTGCACCCTGGGGTGCTGCTCTTTACTGCTGTGGCATCGCCCTGGGCATGACTTGCAGCGCACAGCCAGGGGGATGGAGAGAGCCACCAAACTGGTACAGCTTGGTGGGTGCCCGTCCCTGCCCGAGCTGGGGCTGGGTAGAGCCCTGGTCCAAAATCCAGCACAGGACACTGAAACGCTGCATCTCTCATGCCATGGCTGTTTTGTAAGTGACACCCTCCACCCCCCCAACTCCCCCGGCAGGTGAGGAATAAATATCAGAGTCCAGCAGCTCTTGCAGGTACAAGTCATGCACAGCTGGTGTTACAAGACAACCCTGAGAAGCTCAGAAAGAATGTTTGAAGTAGGTAGATTTGGATAATTTCTATCTTAGATAGAATTTGCTTAGCATGAGTAGCCGCACACTTGCTTAGCATAAGTAGCTAAATTTGCTGAAGCCTTAGGCCGCGCTCCTAGTTCGTTAAGAAAAGGCCTCAGAGCTGGTGCAGGCTGGAAAGATAAGGGAGTTACAAGCAGTCTGCATTCCTGTGCCCCACTCTCCAGAAGGGAGGATGCCAAGGCTGAGAAATAAGGCCTGTTTGGGTGCCAGGACCTTGGGAAGCAAAGCCTCCTCTCACTGTTGAAACAGTGTTAATTAAGGGGTCTGGATTATGTCCTCTTCCTCAGGACCTTGGGAGATAACGTCTACTGACCTAGCTGGGGCAGTGTTAATTGATCAGGACCTTGAGAAGCAGGGGTGGGACCCAGGGAATGAAGAAATCACTAACCAATCAGTGTACAAGGGAAAGTCGCAAATCTGGCAATTTGTTTGTATAAATGCTACCTGAAAAGTTGGGGGGGTGTGCTCGATTTGTGGGAGACCACCGAGCACCCAGGCTTGCGCAACTCTGAAATAAATAAATAAATGTCTCTCCTGAGTGTGTAATTATTGGCTCATTGCACACCGGGCAACGAATCCGCTTTTCAGACAACAGTTTTCTGGCGACCCAGATGGGACCCTCGCTGTAAAGCCTTGCCCGGATCGTCTTGCCAGTTCCGGCAGGGAGACGCTGCTCATCAGACTCCAGCGCGCACCGACCGTTTTGTTCGGGGACTCCGTGAGCACCCTCCCTGGTCGGAACAGGTAAGCGACTCAAAGGTGCAACGCAGTAATTATTAAGAGACATTGCATAAAGGGTATGATACAAGGGTAATTGGTTGTGGTAACCAAAGGTAAGCTTTGTACACGTTTGGACAGTGACGACTGGAGTGTACGAAAGCGTAATTGGTAAGAACGTTCTTTTAAGGGTGGTAATATGGGAACAGGACAATCTGCGGGGGTATCCTCCTGTTCTCCTTTAGGATGCATCCTGAAACATTGGAGAAAGTTTGGTGGGAATCCTTTAACAAGGAGAAAATTAAAGGAATACTGTACTCAGTGGTGGCCAATGTGTAAACTGGAGGATGAGGGAAAATGGCCAGAAATGGGAACGCTAAACTATAATACAATCTTGCGACTTATGTTGTTTTGCAGAAGACAGAACAAATGGGATGAGGTCCCATATGTAGATTTGTTCTTCTCTCTGAGAAATGATCATGAAACTAGAAAAAAATGTAAGCTGTTGATTTCTGATTCAAATGTGTTAATGATGATGGGAAACAAAGAGAAAATGTCTCGGTGTTGCTCTGCTTGTAGCATTGGGAAAAGATGTTTAAAAGCGGGTGATGAGGAAGAGGATGTACAATTATTGGTCTCTCCTGAAAGAGATCAAGATAGTGTTAATAGCAGAAATAAGGGAAGTGAGGCATGTAGCCCGATTGCAGGCAGAACTCGGGCCACTCGGGCTCAACAAAATCCCGTGATTCAGGCCCCGCTGCGTCAAGCAGTCGGACCAGACGGGATGCCTGTGTATGTGAAGGTCCCTTTTTCAACTACAGATTTAATGAATTGGAAGGAGTCTGCCGGGTCGTACCGAGAAAATCCAGAAAAAATGTATCAATCCTTTACAATGATAATTGAAAATCATAATCCAGATTGGCAGGATTTACAGGTGCTTTTAAATACTTTGCTTTCACCTGAGGAGAAAAGAATGGTATTAGATAAAGCTCAAGAGGAAAATGAAAGGCAAAATGCCAGAGACGGACCAGACCGTTTTATGCCGACCCGGGAACCGGGTTGGGATCAAAACACAGGGGCAGGCAGGTTAATGACTAAACAGTACCAACAGTTAATACTATATGGGGTAAAGCATGGAGTGCCTAGGCCCACAAATATTGCAAAACTATATCAAGTCGCACAGGGTAAGACTGAGGATCCCTCTGCATTTTACGAGCAGTTATGTGAAACTGCCCGAAAATGGACAGACTTGGATCCCGAGGACGAAGCAAATAAAATAACTTTTACTACATTATTTGTAGGACAATCAGCACCAGATATAAGGAGAAAGCTTCAGAAAGTAGATGGTATGTCGGGGATGTCGATATCGCAATTAATAGAAATTGCAGATAAGGTGTACAATAATAGGGAAGAAGTGGAGAGAAAGGAAAAACAAAAGGAGAAACTGAAAGATAAGAGGCAAAATGCTGCAATCTTGGCAGCTGCATTTGCCCAAGCACAAACTCCCTCTCAGGGAGGGAGTTTTCCGAAAGGACAAGGACGTAGAAGAGGGTATAGAGTAAGAGGGAATTTGGGAGATGGAATTCCGCTAAGGAGAGATCAGTGTGCAATTTGCAGGGGGAAGGGGCACTGGAAAAATGAGTGCCCGAAGAGACAAACAGATCATTGGAAACCTGAGTCTGCATCTGTTCCAGAGGCAGATTTGCTCATGATTGGTACAGAGGATTCAGACTGACGGGGACCGGGGGTTGAGGAATTGGATTCCCCAGCCGAACCCCTGGTTTCAGTAAAGCTGGGGAACGAAACAGTTAAATTTTTAGTAGACACTGGAGCAGCATACTCAGTACTAAATAGCTGTAAGGGACCAATGAGTAAATTCTCTATGCCAGTAATTGGGGCCACGGGAAAGCGAGAGGTTAAACCTTTCTGTCAACCAATTAAATGTGAAATAGGAAATAAAGTGTTAACACATGAATTCTTGTACATGCCAGAATGCCCATTACCCCTAATGGGGAGGGATTTACTGAATAAACTGGGGGCACAGATAACCTTTGATCAAAACAAAGTTAAGGTGCACATTCCACAAAGTAACGCCTGGAAGGCACAAGCATATATGTTGCAGAAAGCACTGGATCCCGAACAGGTGGAGGATGGACCAAGTGAAATTCCCTCTGAAGTAATGGACGCAGTAATCCCTTTTGTGTGGGCAACGGAGAAACCTGGAAGAGCCAGATGTGCAGAGCCGGTAAAGGTGGAATTAAAACAAGGAGCTAAACCGGTAAGGCGAAAACAGTATCCCATGAAGTTAGAGGCCCGTGTTGGACTGGAGCCTATGATTAATAATTTCTTAAAGTATGGACTGTTGCGAGAATGTCAATCCGAGTACAATACTCCAATCCTGCCTGTAAGAAAACCACATTCACAAGAATATCGTCTAGTACAGGATTTGCGAGCTATTAACCAGATAGTGACTGATGTGCACCCGGTGGTACCCAATCCATACACTTTGTTAACAACGATAAATGATTCCAACGTCTATTTTACAGTATTGGACTTAAAAGATGCTTTCTTCTGTATCCCTTTGGAGGAACAAAGTCAGCAATTATTCGCCTTTGAGTGGGAAAGTCCTACAACGAAATGCAAAATGCAGTTGTGCTGGACAGTACTCCCTCAAGGATTCAAGAACAGCCCTACAATTTTTGGTAATGTACTTGCAAAAGAATTAGAATTATGGCAAGGTAAGAAAGAGACCACTACCTTATTACAGTATGTGGACGATATCTTACTGGGGGCAGACACTATTGAAGAATGTAGAGAAACAACCATCAGTTTATTAAATTTTCTGGGAACAGCGGGATACAGGGTATCTCGGAAAAAAGTACAGATCATGAAGGAAAGCGTAATCTATCTAGGATTTGAAATATCCCAGGGGGAGAGAAGATTAGGAATCGAAAGAAAAGAAGCGATTTGTCAGATCGCCCCCCCAAAATCAAAAAGAGAACTCAGGGGATTTTTAGGAATGGCTGGGTGGTGTCGCCTGTGGATACCTAATTTTGGATTAATGGCAAAGCCTTTATATGAAGCTGTTAAGGGGCCGGGAGACTTGCTGGAGTGGACTCCAGAGTGCCGAAAAGGATTTGATGAAAACAAGATTGCTCTCATGAGTGCTCCCGCATTAGGACATCCAAACGTAACAAAGCCATTTGGGCTTTACGTACATGAGCGAGGGTGCCAGGCTTTGGGAGTGCTTGTACAGACTTTAGGAAATTGGAAAAGACCTGTGGCTTATTTTTCAAGACAGCTGGATAAAGTGAGTGCAGGGTGGCCAGGATGCCTCAGAGCAGTTGCAGCTGCTGTGCTGTTAATACAAGAGGCACGGAAATTGACATTGGGACAAAAAGTGACTGTTTATGTGCCACATGCTGTTGCAGCAGTTTTAGAACAAAAAGGGCATCACTGGTTATCCCCAAGTAGGATGGTGCAGTACCAGGCAGTGATACTTGAGCAAGAAGATGTAACCATGAAGGTGTCTAATACCCTTAATCCGGCATCTCTATTACCAGTCCATGAAGAGGGGAGGTTGGCTCATGACTGTCTGCAAACTATTGAGCGAGTATATTCCAGCCGTCCAGATTTGAGAGATATTCCGTTGCAGAATCCAGACTGGGAATTATTTACCGATGGGAGCAGTTTTATAGTAAAGGGAGAAAGAAGGGCCGGATACGCTGTTGTCACTTTGGAAGGAGAAATCGAAGCAAGATCGCTACCAGCAAATACATCTGCCCAGAAAGCAGAACTGATTGCTTTAACCCGGGCTCTGGAATTATCAGAGGGAAAACGAACTAATGTGTTTACAGATTCAAAATACGCCTTTGGGGTTATACATGCCCATGGCGCAATTTGGAAAGAAAGAGGATTGCTATCTTCTCAAGGGAATCCTATAAAATACAGTAAGGAGATTATGGGACTACTCAAAGCAGTTAATAAACCCAAAGAAATAGCAGTAATGCATTGCAAAGCGCACCAGTCCGGACAGACTGACATAGTTAAAGGGAACAAAAGGGCCGATGAGGCTGCAAAAAGGGCAGCATTATCCGTGTCGGTGGCAGCCTTAGTTCCAGAAAGAATGTTAAAAATGGAAATTCCAGTATACACTGAAAAAGAAAATAAATTAGCAGAAATACTGAAATGCATAAAAACTCCCGAGGGATGGTGGGTGACATCTACTGGACAATGTGTGGTAGCTTTGCCGATAATGAAGAAGCTGATGAAGCAAATACATGATAGCACCCACATGGGAGCCGAGTCACTTGTTGAAACAGTTAAAAGATTTGCTGTGGGAGTCAGTATGCTAATAATTGCAAAAGGTATTACACAAAAATGTGAAATCTGTCTTAGAAATAATCCCAAGATTCAGAAGAAGCCCCCCCCAGGGGAAGTAAAAAGGGGCTTTATGCCCGGGGATTACTGGCAAATTGATTTTTCTGAATTACCAAAATGTAATGGATATAAATATTTGTTGGTAATTGTTGACACCTTTTCAGGATGGCCTGAAGCTTTCCCGTGCCGTACCAATAAGGCCAGGGAGGTAGTAAAAATGTTATTAAAAGAAATTATACCAAGATTTGGGGTACCAGAAGGGTTTTCTTCAGATAGAGGACCTCATTTTATAGCAGAAATAGTACAGCAAATCTCAAAAATACTACAAATTAAATGGGACTTACATACCCCCTGGAGGCCACAATCCAGTGGAAAAGTGGAAAGAATGAATCAAACCATTAAGAGACAGGTAGGAAAATTGTGTCAGGAGACTCAGATGAAATGGACTGATGTTTTACCTCTGGTATTATTAAGAATCAGAATAACCCCAAGGGTTAGGGAGAAAGTTAGTCCATTTGAGATTCTGTATGATAAACCTTACACTGTAAATTTAACTGGAAATGAAATTCAAATGCACGTTAAGGGCGATCAAATTTTAAGTGATTATCTCTTGTCTATGGCAAAGGTTCTTACTTCTCTCCGTAGGTACATCCAGTTAAGATCTCCTGTACTTTTAGATTCACCTGTACATTCATTCCAGCCAGGAGATCAAGTGTACCTTCGGACCTGGAAGGACGAGCCGTTGGTAGAAAAGTGGAGGGGACCGTATCTTGTACTGCTAACAACAAATACTGCTGTGAAACTGCAGGGAATTGATTCCTGGATCCACTACACCCGAGTGAAAGCAGTACCTCGAGAGACGTGGAAAGCTGAACAAGTTCAACCTTTAAAGTTAAAAATATATAAAGATATTTGAGTTGTATTGAAAGCGAATCGGTTTTAAATTTAGATTGTATTCAGGAAAGAATTGCTTTAATCTGTTTGTTAGGAATAGGGTTAATATTGTTGTTATGGTATCTATGGTATCTGTGTAAAAATGATGTTCTCCCAAATAACCAGGAGAGAAATGTGGTGGTTAGTTTTTCTAAGTTACCTGAGCCAAACAATTAAAGGGAATCAGGAAGGATTTTGGAGCCATAATCTCCATTTGGAAGTAATTACGAAATCTATGAAGATAATTAACCAGAAGGATTGCTGGGTGTGTACCCACTTCCCTGAACATTCTAACAAGGGCTTCCCCCTAATTGGAGTGCCTCTTAATTTTTCCTTTATGGAATTTATGAAACAGATAAGAAATGATAGCAATCAAACGAAATATAATGAAACAACCGAACAGGAATGGGAAGTCCAGAGTGTGACAGGAGATTATTATCAATGTGTCCGAAGATGTAATAATAGTAATAGATGGTGGGAAAAAACTGTATTCTATGGAAAGCAACCGATCAACTGTACTGGAGCCATTAAGGTGGGAGGTTATAAAAATTGCTCTCATATACCTGAAATAGGTTATAAATGGCCAAGTAAGGAACTAAATGGGTGGCATGTTCCGAAAGGTAGTGGATGGTATTGGTTGTGTGGGAACAAGGCACGAAAAGTGCTACCTCCTAATTGGTCAGGGACGTGTACTTTAGGGGCAATAATCCCTAATGTTACTATAAGAAAAGAACTAAGTAATAAATATCAAAAATCCTGGCTAAGAACATTCATGAGGAGACAAAAGAGGGTCAATAATCCTTTAATAGATCGACCTACTAGGTTTCAGTCATTCGTAAGGTGGCTGTTCCCACAATTGGGAGTGAGTGAACTTGAAAAAGCAATAGTAAATATTTCAGCAGTTACTGAAAAAAATAGGGAATAAAACCTCTGATGCCATTGCAGCTTTACAAGAGGAGGTTTCAGAAATTGCTAAAATAAGTACCCAAAACCGAATGGCTCTAGATATGTTATTGGCATCTCAGGGAGGAGTATGTACAGTAATAAATACTAGTTGCTGTGTATATGTGGATCAAAGCGGGAGAATTTCTACCGATCTAAATGAAATCTGGAAGCAGACTGAAATCTTACATGAGGTTCAGAAAGATGATACTTCTTTCGGATTTGAAGAAATATGGAAATGGTTGACTTCCTGGTTCCCTGATGTGAGCTCATGGGTTAAAAAAATGTTTAACAATTCTAGGATTGATGCTAGTAATTTTTGTATGCGTTTATGTAGTGATTCAATGTATTTCTAAGTGTTATATGAAACTAATATGGGAAAGATTTTAAAAGAGTGAGACTAATATGAAAATGATCATATAAGTCTCAAAGGGGGGAATTGTTACAAGACAACCCTGAGAAGCTCAGAAAGAATGTTTGAAGTAGGTAGATTTGGATAATTTCTATCTTAGATAGAATTTGCTTAGCATGAGTAGCCGCACACTTGCTTAGCATAAGTAGCTAAATTTGCTGAAGCCTTAGGCCGCGCTCCTAGTTCGTTAAGAAAAGGCCTCAGAGCTGGTGCAGGCTGGAAAGATAAGGGAGTTACAAGCAGTCTGCATTCCTGTGCCCCACTCTCCAGAAGGGAGGATGCCAAGGCTGAGAAATAAGGCCTGTTTGGGTGCCAGGACCTTGGGAAGCAAAGCCTCCTCTCACTGTTGAAACAGTGTTAATTAAGGGGTCTGGATTATGTCCTCTTCCTCAGGACCTTGGGAGATAACGTCTACTGACCTAGCTGGGGCAGTGTTAATTGATCAGGACCTTGAGAAGCAGGGGTGGGACCCAGGGAATGAAGAAATCACTAACCAATCAGTGTACAAGGGAAAGTCGCAAATCTGGCAATTTGTTTGTATAAATGCTACCTGAAAAGTTGGGGGGGTGTGCTCGATTTGTGGGAGACCACCGAGCACCCAGGCTTGCGCAACTCTGAAATAAATAAATAAATGTCTCTCCTGAGTGTGTAATTATTGGCTCATTGCACACCGGGCAACGAATCCGCTTTTCGGACAACACTGGGGCCTCTTTGGCAGCTGCAGCCTGCTGTTTCGGAGGAAGCAAGCAAATGGGGACTTCCAGAGATGTTTAACACCTCAGGGAAGCCTCTAGGACTGAGCTGGCTGATGAGATAGTGGGTGGCCTAAACAGACCAGCCTGCAGTGATTCACCCCCACAAAAGCCTGAGCCAGGAAAAAGGGTCATGTTGCTCAGCAGACATGCACAAGGCTTTGTTTTGCTCATGGGTATGAGGTTCCCAATGGCAGCTGCTTTGCAGCCACCTGAAAGCAAGCAAAACCTTTGCAATGTGTAGGGCAGCTCAAACTTCCAGAGCAAGTCCTGGGCTGCAGGAAACTGTGAGCAAGTGTGGTGGTGTCCTTCAAGTAGCATGCAGTTACTGAAGGTCTAACTAGCTCCTGTTGCTTCCCAGTGTTACAGGAGGCCCCAGTTCTGAAAAGGAATTGCGTTTGGGATTTGGGCCAAGGCCGCCAGGGCCATGACAGGGCAGAGACCAAGGCCAGTGGGGCCAAAGGGAGATGGGGACAAAGCCCACTGGGGCTGTAGCAGTAAATAAATATACTGTGTGAAAAAGGAGTTGACATGCTTTGGCACGTGGTCGGGTGGTCCCAGGGAGGGAAGAGGAGGATGTGGGGACATGGGGGAGGTTCCAGAGGACATGGGGGATCCCAGAGGATTTGGGGGTGTCCCAGAAGACATGGCAGGGGAGGGACCCCCGGGGACATGGGACTCCCAGAGGTGCCCCATGGGGATATGAGGTTCCCATGGTGTCCTGGAGGACATGGGGGAGAACAGGGGACTTAGGGGGTCCCAGGGCTGCCCTGCAAGATGTAGGGGGTGCCAGAGGATATGGGGGAGTCCCAGGGATGGGGAGAGGGGACCTGGGGACACAGAGGTGTCCCAAGAGATGTGGGGGAGGGGTTCCAGGAGTGGGGGGCAGGAAATGTGGGGATTAGGGAGATTCTGGAGGCATGGGGGGGGCTAGTTGGTGACAGGGAACTTGAGGACATGGTGAGGGTCCTAAGGGCTGCTAGGGGGTGCAGGGGGCATGGGAGCAGCAGAGGTGTCCCAGAAGACACAGGGGTGCCTGAGGGGACCTGGATGGGGTCCCAGAGGTGCCCTGGAGAATACTGGGGGAGTCGCAGGGCTGTCCCAGGGGACATGAGAGTGGGTCCCAGAGAGGACACAGAGATACTGGCAGTGTCCAAGTCCTTCATTATCCCGCACCGTGGCTCTGGGGCCACTCAAGGCTTTTCTTGCCCCAGAGGGAAGCCTGGTGGGCCCCAAGAGGGATCCTCAGCCCTGTGGCCTCTCCAGGGGCACCAGGAAAGCCTCGAGCTGGTCCTGACCACACTGGATCCCCGTATCCACCTCCTGGCACAGCCCCTGAGCCACCTGGGCCAGCTCAGCCACTGCTACCTCCCACCCTGGGGACCCTGGGGGCAAGGGCACTCAGGTCACAGCATGGCACTAGGGAGGGGGGGAACAAGGGACAGGGGGAGGCAGGGCTCGGGGCCTGGCACCAGGGAGATAGGGGACACAGGGCCCTGGCTGGGGCCAAGGAGGGGATGGGAGGGAACAGAGCTCAGGGCCTGGAACTGGGGACCTGCAAGGCATACAGGGGGACAGAAGCCAGGGTTTAGGGCTTGGCTCCAGGGCTAGGGGAGATGCTGGGCACACAGGAAGATGTGAGGGGTAAAGCAGAGGCCTGGCACAGAGGCCAGGAGGGACAGGGTACACAGAGGACATGTGTCAGGGCCTGGCTCCAGGGACACAGTGGAGACAGGGGTTAGGACATAACCCCTGGGGACAGGGAGGGATGTGGGGAAACCCTGGGGGCAGGGGACCATGGGGTGGGGCAGAGCCTGCTCCTGGGGGTTCCCAGGGCCAGCCAGGGTCGCAGCCCCATGATCCCAGGGTGACCCCAGCCCTCCTCTGGGATCCCAGGCTGCCCTCCAGACCCCTTCCAACATTTCCTGACACCAAGGTGCTCCTTTGATTCCCACCAGACCACAAAGCATCCCCCATGACCCTCGCCACAACCCCAAGGTGCCCCTTTGACACCATCACACTACTGGGTGCCACATGAACCCCAGGTGCCTCCCATGACCCTCCCCATGATTCCCCAGCCCTCCAAGACCCCAGGGTGCCCACCAGATTCCATAGTCTCCCCATCACCCCATGTTCCCCCCAGCCCTCTGAGACACTGGGGTGTCCCCCATGACCCTGAGCCAGGGAGATTCCACCTGTGTTGGGGTTCCTGGGGGTTTCCCCTCCCTCCTCCTGGGCAAGGGCAGGCTCATGGCCTCCCAGGTAAACCAGGGTCAGGTCAAGGCAGACCTGCGGACAAGGACAGAAGCCACAGGGGGATGGGGTCAGGGCAGGCTTCACATCACACACCTCACTGCACACCTACCTCTGACAGGCCCAAGCTCACCTGGGGTGTGAGGGCGTAGGCATAGAGCTTGGCATGCCGAAGGACCGTGTCGAGGACGTAGGCTGCCACATGGGCCACCTGGCTTGGCCCAAACACAGCCACACTGGCTGGGGGGCACTGCAGGGATGACACCATGGGCAGAGGCAGGCAGGGGCTGGGCAGTGGGCGGGGAACGTACAAGGGGAGGGGAGCATACAAGGTGCCTGCGGGCATAGGGGAGAACAGGAACAGCATGCTGGTAGCATGCAGGGAAGAGTGCAGGGAGCATGTGGGGAGCGTTTGGGTCCTGGTAAGTGTGTGGGAGGCAGGCAGGAAGTGTGTGGGTGCACACAACTGCATGGGGATAGTCTGAGGGCCATGTAGGCACCGATCAAGCCTGCAGGGAGTGCTGGGGCACTGAGAAGTGTGTGTGCAGCATGGAAAGAGCACACATGCCCCTGTAAGTGTGCAGGGAGCATGTGAGGACCATGTGGGCATTGATAAGCATGCAGAGAGCATGTGGGTTCCAATAAACGCATGGGGAGTGTGCAGAGAGCATGCAAGGAACATGCAGGTACCAACACGAGCGCAGGGGGCGTGCCAGGAGCACGTGGGTGCCAGCAAGCCTGCAAGGGGCATGCAAGGACTCACAGGCACAGTGTGGCGCAGCAGCAGCTCACCGAAGGAGCTGTAGCACTCCTCCAGGTCAGGCAGAGGGGTCTCTGAGGTCCGGGAAGGGCTGGCAGTGAGCCCTGCTCTGTGCCAGTGTTCCCCCCGCCCCTCTTCCAGCCCTGCCCTCACCTGCACACACGGCAATGGTGCGACGCACAATGCCCAGCAAGGCCGAGAGTGGCCCTGGGACCAGGTCCAGCTCCCAGCCTGGCTTCAGGGTCCCCTCGTAGGCGCTTCCCAGGGAGCCCAGTGCTGTTCACAGAGCTGTGGGGAATTTCCCTTGCATTGCCTGGACCCTCGGAGCTCTTGGGGTGTTTCCCATCATCATGGGGGCAGCCAGAGCCCCTCCAGGGCTGCGTGAGGTCCCCAAACCGCTCCCGGATTTGCTTTCAGCACTCCGCAGTGTCGCTCATGTGCCTGGGGCAGCCTGCAGGCACCATCCTGTCAGCTGCGCTGAGCCCTGCAGTGTGCCTTATGACCCCTCTGGTGTGCGCCAAGGCCCTTCCTTTGTATTTTGGTCTGCCCCAGAGCCCTGCACTTGCCCTCAGGACCCCTCGGTTCACATTCTGGGTTGCCCCCAAGCCCTCTGCGTGCCATTTGGTGCGCCCCGGGACCCCATGTTTGTTTTGCGGCACATCGCAGAGGTCTCTGTTTAGCTTTTTCTCCCGTCCCAGAGTTTTCTGGGTGCTTCTCGGTGTGCCCCAGGCCCCTCCTTTTGGTGCCCCCAGAGTCACTCTGTTTGCTCTATCATTGCTTTTCCTTTCTTTTCTTTTCTTTTCGACTTTTGTTGCGCCCAGGGCTCTTGATTTGTTCTCTTGTCCTCCGCATACTCCCCTTTCCACACTTTACACCCCAGGGCTCTCCCTTCAGCTTTCAGCAAGCTGCTCTCAGGAGAGTGGGGATGCCTCTGCTGCCCTGGCAGCCCCAGCTGTCCCTGAAGGGGCTGATGGCCATGCCCCCTGCCCAGTTCCTGAAGGGCCACAGCTGCAGGCCCTGGGGCTGGGATGAATGCCAGGTGGTGCTGGGTGGGTGGGATAGGCCCCAGGTGGGGCTGATGGCAAGGGCGGGCACACATTTGAGAGCCTGGGGCTGTAGTTGGGGGAAGCTGGTGTTGGGGCAGGACCTGGGCAGTGGAGCTGTTGCAGAGTACCACCTGCTAGGACCAGCAGGGCAGCTGCCCCACGGAGGAGGTGAGTGGGGCTGGGGAAGGTGGGCTGCAGGTCTCGTGTGTGCCAGGGGTTCCGGCGGACGGGAGCGTCCCAGGCAACGCAGCACCAGGGTCAGGGATGGTGGTGTGCCGGTGTGGTGGGGGCCGAGGATGTGGTGGGGAAGAGGGGTGCGCCGGGGCCATGGAGGGGAGGAAGGGGGTGTGCTGGGGCTGTGGTGCGGTTTACTGCGCGGTCGGAGTGGTGTGGGGGCGGGGAGGGTGTCTCCTGTATCAGCTCGGGAGCGTGTCGGGGAGCGGGGGGAGGAGGGATCGCAGGGGGAGGCCCCGGGAGGGTCGCGGGGGGGCAGCGGCAGTGTCAGAGCTGAGCTGGGGCCGGTCGCAGGGGTGTTGGGGGAGCCCCGGGCCAGTGCTGGGGCTCACGGTGTCGTGCTCGGGGCTCTGTGGCGGTTTCCGAGGGGAAGGGGAGAAGGACGGAAAGGAACAGAATCCCCAGAGGGTCAAACCTCCCCTGGGGGGGGGGGGGGGGGTGGGTGGGAGTTGGTGGCCGGGAATGCGGGGAGCCGTAGTTTTCGCTGCGGCATGCCGGGAGCAGTAGTGTTCCGGCACTGGGCTTCCGGGTGGCCATTTTTGTGTGCATGTTATGCTGGGAGGCATAGCCTTGTCTGAGAAGACTAAGGGGCGACCATGCTGCGCCTCTCGAGGTGTGTGTGTGGGGGGGGGGGGGGGGGGAGGTCCCTGCCAGCGGGGTTCCCACCAGCCAGCCGCATCGTGCTCTGTGACAGGCCAGGAGCTGTAGTTCCAGGTGCTGGTGCCTCCTCAGCCCTGCAGTAGTGGCCTGCTGGGTCTGTTCCTTACTGGACATGTATCACTCACGCCTGAGTCCCCACAGGTCACAGGGGACAGTGGAATGTCCCTGTCTTTCCCTGGTACAGGGCAGGAAGCGTTTTCCATCTCTGGTGGTGTTGCAAGACAACCTTGGAAGCTCAGAAAGAATGTTCATGCTGTTTAAACTAGGCAGATTAGGAGAACCTCTCTCTCTCTTTCCTGGGAGGAAATAATTCTTTAATCAAGGCCATCCTAGAACTGCTAAAGCCCTAAAGAAACAGTAAATCAAAATGTTTTGTTTTCTATACATACATTGCCAATTTAGCAAAAGAATTTGAGGTATCCCCTAACTGAACTGTCCTCCCTGTAATACAAAAAGATCATGCCCATAGGTCAGAAAGACCCATGCCTGGGTGAAGACCCCTCCCCTTATTGTCTGAAAAGCGGATTTGTTGCCTGGTGTGCAATAAGCCAATAATTACACACTCAGGAGAGACATTTGTTTATTTATTTCAGAGTTGCGCAAGCCTGGGTGCTCAGTGGTTTCCCACAAATCGAGCACCCCCCCCCAACTTTTCAAGTAGCATTTATACAAACAAATTGCCAGGTTTGCAATTTTCCCTTTTACACTGATTGGTTAGTGGTTTCTTCATTCCCTGGGTCCCACCCCTGCTTCTCAAGGTCCTGATCAATTAACACTGCCCCAGCTAGGTCAGTAGATGTTATCTCCCAAGGTCCTGACAAAGAGGACATAATCCAGACCCCTTAATTAACACTGTTTCAACAGTGAGAGGAGGCTTTGCTTCCCAAGGTCCTGGTGCCCAAGCAGGCCTTATTTCACAGCCTTGACATCCTCCCTCCTGGAGTGTGGGGCACAGGAATGCAGACTGCTTGTAACTCCCTTATCTTTCCAGCCTGCACCAGCTCTGGGGCCCTTTCTTACCGAACTAGCAGCGTGGCCTAAGGCTTCATTAAATTTAGCTACTCATGCTAAGCAAGTGTGCAGCTACTCATGCTAAGCAAATTCTACCTAAGATAGAAGTTATCCAAATCTACCTACTTCAAACATTCTTTCTGAGCTTCTCAGGGTTGTCTTGTAACACCCTGAGCATGCGTAGTAGTAAAATGGTGCGTAAGGAATATTATAATTGTATGTAAATCACTAACCAACTGGTGTAAAAGGGAAAGTTGCAAACCTGGCAGTTTGTTTGTGTAAATGCTACTTGGAAAGCTTGGGGGGGGGGGGGGTGCTTGATTTGTGGGAAACCACTGCGCTAATGCGCACAGAATAGTAAAATACTGTGACCGAATGCAGGGTTCCTCCCCGGCCTGGGCCTCTGCGTGTACCCTTGCAGACATCCTGGAGCCACAGGGAAACAGGCAAGCAGGCCCACGAGCGGGCTTGGGCACAGCGGCGTGCAGCAAGCTCCGTGTGCTCGGCAGGTAAGTGGGGTTGGAGCGTGGCGAGGGCTGTTGTGGGTTGTCTGGATCCATCTGGTTCCATTCTCTGTCCCTCTGTCCAGCGCTCCATCCTTCTCTTTCTTTCCCCATGGCTCCTTCTGGTGCCCCATCCCTCTGTTCAGCTACTCATTCCTCTGCCCAGCTCCCTGTCCTGCTTTTACTCTTTCCATCCCTCTGTCGATATCTCCATCCCTCTAACTGGCTCCCTGTCGCTCTGTCCAGCTCTTCATTGTCCTCTTCCTCTCCCTATCCCACTGCCTGCCTGCCACAGAAGGTTTCAGAAAGATTAATCTCTAGTGGCTGTTTAGTCTAACTTCCCCTTTCATGGCAAGCCCAGCTGTCGCCATAGCTTCCAAACCAGGGGCTGGGGGAAGCGGTATTCGTGGCTCATGTATTCTCGTTTACCTTGCTCGTGTGCATATTAGATCTGCTTTTGTGCTTACAAACAACTTTGGATTCTTACAACTTTCTGTAGAGCTTTGGTTTCCCCCCCCCCCCCCTTTCTTTGCTCTGTACTTTGGCAAGGCGATGGATTTTACTCTGCCTCCATCAACAGGTGCTGGCTGGCAAAGTCGTCGTGTCCCAGCAGAGACTCTTAAGCAAGACGGGAGGAGTTCGGATCCACAGCCTGCCAGAAGAACGTCGCCTGGGAGGGGTCGCTTGAGCTATAGGCGCTGGTGCGTACGGCTCATTCTGTCAGACGCAAAGAGGTTTTTTCTCGGTTGCAGAAATCTTAGCTTGGCTTTACACCCTGTAGTGGTAGTATTTTTGGATGTATAGATTGCATTAATCCTCAGTGTTCGGAACCTTGGGGAAGGACTATATGCTGCCGCGAAGAGCTACAGGTTACCACCACCCTCAGACAGGGTTTTTGCTGTCGCAAGTTACGGTTTCTTTTAGGAGCCAGATACAAAAGTTACTTTGCTATAGCAGAGAAATGGGGTTACGTGTGTACGAGCAACAGCGCCAGAGTACACAGCAAAACCATAATCTATGGTGCCGGTAGCACGAGTCGGTTTCCCATCAGCTCTATCTCTGGAGTTTGGAGGCCTTAGTTTTTATCCTGCCTTGGCTGGACAGTGCTTTCTGAGAGTGTCTGTCAGAGGCAGAGTTTCCCTGAGAAGCTCCATCTAGCAAAGGCTGGAGGTGGCCGGGTGCCTGAGTGAGCCTGACTGTCTGTGAGAGCCACTCTGACACCTTTGTGATGAAATGGTGCCAGAGAGGGTGACTGAAGCAGCATGGAGGGTCAGTCATACCTGTGGGAACAATCACGGGCCTTGGACTAGGGAGCAGTTCTAGCAGGAGCAGTTCTAGCAGGAGGGCTGTGCAGTTGCCTGGCCTCTCAGTAACTGCTCTGACCTCTTTGCAGGTGCCAAAGCCCAGTTGGGCAGTCAAAGGAGCCTGGTCACAGCTGGGAGCTCTGCGGAGATGCGCAGCCGGCCGTGGAGGATGAGCTCTGACTTGCAGTGTGGACACAGCTAAGTCCTGGGCTGCATCGTATGCAAGCAGGGCTGGGAGGTGCGAGGCAGTTGTCCCCTGGGTGTGGTCACTGGCACCGCTGGCTGTGGCTGTTTGCCCACGGAGCTGAGAGGACCAAGCATACTACTTGCCTGACCCGGAGATGAATTAGTGCTTGCAGGCTTCCAGGTAGGTTCAGTGGAAGTGCAGCTTAGTGCAGTCCTGTGGAGTGATTCTTGCACAAGCTCACATTTGAATGGTGGCTAAAACCAAGCCTATAAACAGCAACTGTAACATGATTCTGGTGTGTGTCTTCCTGTTCTGCTATGCTTCTAAAAGAAGGGAAAACTTCCTAAGCTGGGGGAAAAACTCCTTGGCTGCTCTTTACTGTTCATGCTCATGAGTGCTTTGGTGTTTCTTGCTTAAAGCTGAGGGTTTGCAATTTTTCACTTAAGGTTTATTGTTTAGTTTGTTGTTGAGGGTCTCTCACTCAGAAGTTATGGGTTATTACTTTATTTTGTGGGGCTCAGCCTTTATCAGTCAAGGGTTACAGTTCGCTCATTTAGCGATCAGGGCACAGAACTTAAAATCCAACCTCATCCATAAATTTTAAAGCTTTGGCAACCAGTGGGGTTCCAAGACTTGCAGTTTGTCACTTAACATTCAGGCTTATGACTTGCTGATAAAGGAAAAGGGCTAAATCCTTAGATAATAAACTGTAAGCCCTGAAGGCTAAGCAGCAGGCTGTGAACCCTTCTTTGGGCTTGGTAACCTCCCCCTGTACCCAGCATTGAGCTCTGCACTGACCTGAGTGCTGGATTGGATATGGCGCAGGCCTATCACAGAGACTGGCAATGTGATGGGTGAGCTGAGAGCTGTGAAAGTGTCTTGCAGGGCAGAAGTGCAGACAGGTGGGATCAGGCATTTTCCTCTCAACTCTCAGAGCTGAATCCTATCCCTGAAGGAAAAAGCAGAGGAGTAGGCTGTCAGCTACTCAGACACCTGCCATGTCAAGGGCAGCAGCAGGAGCTGACCCTTCCCTGACAAACAGATGGATGCTGGTGTGGTGATGACTCTTCAGGCATCACAGGTAAGGGAAAGCATGCTGGCACCAAGCTCCATGGCAGACTTGCTTTCAGGTGTTGTTTCTGCACAGTAAAACAAACAGTTGCTTTATTCTTTGTGCTCATGTCTGTGGTTCCTGAAGATGATGCCTGGGGAGGAGGTCACACATTGTGTCCAGGGCTGGGAGCTGGTCCCTGAGTTCCTTGTACTTTGGAGTCCCTGTGGTTCCCAGGGAGCCCAGTGCTGTTCACAGAGCTGTGGGGAATTTCTCTTGCATTGCCTGGACCCTCGTGGCTCTTGGGGGTGTTTCCCATCATTGTGGGGGCAGCCAGAGCCCCTCCAGGGCTGTATGAGGTCCCCAGACTGCTCCTGGATTTGCTTTTGGCACTTCCCAGTGTCCCTCATGTGTCTGGGGCCAGGGCCTATGTACCTGGAGCTGGGAGACTGTTTCTGTGGGGATGGGGGGAGCCTGCAGGCACCATGCTGTCAGCTGCATTGAACTGTGACATGCCTTATGACTTCTTTGGTGTGCACCAAGGCCCTTCATTTGTATTTTGGTTTGCCCCCAGGGCCTTTCCTTTGCCTTTGATGCCCCCAGAGTGACTGTGTTGGCTCTGTCATTGCCTTTTTCTACTTTTGTTGCACCCAGAGCTCTTGATTTGTTCTCTTGTCCTCTGCCTACTCCCCTTTCCTTTCTCTACCCCCCCCCCCCCCCAGGGCTTTCCCTTCAGCTTTCAGCAAGCTGCTCTCAGGAGTGGGGGTGCCTCTGCTGCCCTGGCAGCCCCAGCTGTCCCTGAAGGGGCTGATGGCCATGCCCCCTGCCCAGTTCCTGATGGGCTGCAGCTGTGGGCCCTGGGGCTGGGATGAATGCCAGGTGGGGCTGGTGGGGGTGGGATGAGCCCCAGGTGGGGCTGATGGCCATGGCAGGGGGTGGGCACCCACTGGAGCTGGGGCTGCAGCTGGGGGAAGCTCGTGCGGGGGCCAGTCTGTGACAATGGAGTCATGGCCGAGCACTGCCTGCCGGGACCGGTACAGCAGCTGCCCCCCAGAAGAGGTGAGTGGGGCCCAGGGGTGCCACACTCGGGGCTGCGGGTTCCTTATGTGCCGGGGGGGGGGCTGGCAGATGGGAGCATCCTGGGTGATGTGGCACAACCGGGGAGCACCGGGGGAAACTCCACTAGGGCTGGAGGTGGCTGTGCGCCGGGGCGGTGGGGGGAGGAAGGGGGTGCGGCGGGGCTGTGATGCGGTTTACTATGCGGAGTAGTGCCGGGCGGGGGGGCGTGTCCTGTGTCAGCTCCGGACCGTGTCGGGGAGAGAGAGGAGGAATCGCAGGGGAAGCCCCAGGGAGGGTCGCGGGGGGGCAGCGGCAGTGTCAGAGCTGAGCTGGGGCCAGTCGCGGGGGTGTCGGGGGAGCCCCGGGCCAGTGCTGGGGCTCGCGGGGCCGCGCTCCAGGCTCTGCGGCGGTTTCCGGGGGGGTGGGGGTGGGGGGACGGGAAGAAGAGGGGCGGGACGGAACGGAATCTCCACGGAGTCAAACCTCACCGAGCGCTGCGGCCCCCAGCATGCCGGGAGCAGCAGTCTTTTGGCACGGGGCTTCCGGGCGGCCATGTTGTTTTGCGCAGCATGCCGGGAGCGGCAGTCTTCTCAGACTGGGCTACTGGGTGACGATGGCAGGCGGGCGGCAGGTCTCTGCCAGCGGGGTTCCCACCAGCCGGCCGCCTGCCATCGTGCAGGTGCCGGTGCCTCCTCAGCCCTGTAGCAGTGGCCTGCTGTGTCTGTTTCTTACTGGACATGTGCTGCTCATGCAAGAGTCCCTATAGGTCATTGGGGACAGTGGAATTTCCCTGGTTTTCCCTGGTACAGGGCAGGAAGCATTTTCCATCTCTGGTGTGACCAGGCAAGCTTGTCCCCAGGGGCTGGGGCTGTCCCTCTTAGAAATGGGGAGGGCAGGGAGAATAGGAGGGACGCTGGGTGTTGTCTGAAAAGCGGATTTGTTGCCTGGTGTGCAATAAGCCAATAATTACACACTCAGGAGAGAGATTTGCTTATTTATTTCAGAGTTGCGCAAGCCTGGGTGCTCAGTGGTTTCCCACAAATCAAGCACACCCCCCCCCCCAACTTTTCAAGTAGCATTTATACAAACAAATTGCCAGGTTTGCAATTTTCCCTTTTACACTGATTGGTTAGTGACTTCTTCATTCCCTGGGTCCCACCCCTGTCTCTCAAGGTCCTGACGACCGACTGGGAGATAGTAATTCCAGCAATAACACCTACTGTCCCTGCTAGGGCAGTGTTAATCTCCCAAGGTCCTGACAAGGGGGAGATAGTCCAGACCCCTTAATTAACATTGTTTCAGCAGTGAGAGGAGGCTTTGTTTCCCAAGGTCCTGGTGCCCAAGCAGGCCTTATTTCAAAGCCTTGATGTCCTCCCTCCTGGAGTGTGGGGCACAGGAATGCAGACTGCTTGTAACTCCCTTATCTTTCCAGCCTGCACCAGCTCTGGGGCCCTTTCTCACTGAACTAGGAGTGCGGCCTAAAGCTTCAGCAAATTTAGTTGCTCATGCTAAGCAAGTTTTATCTAAGTGACTACCTCTAGACAGCTTCAGTTCAATAATTTACAGTTCAAGTCTTCAGCTAAGGATTAGCAGTTCTAGGACACCCTTGATTAAAGAATGCTTCTTTTTTAGAAAACAGAGATAGAAGTTATCCTAATCTACCTAGTTCAAACATTCTTTCTGAGCTTCCCAGGGTTGTCTTGTAACACGGGCTCCTGGTGGTTGTAGCTTTGCTCAGGATTGGGGCCAATTAGGCAGCAGCTATGAGGAGCGGCGGTGCTGGGAGGGCACGGTGCGGAGCTGTCCTGCTGTGCAGCACAAGGGAAAGTCCGCAAGGAAATGTGAACAGCACTGTTTCTGTCCAAGGACCCTAAAACAGCCTGAGAGACCCTGGAACAGCCACCCCACAGCAGCCCCATGGACATTGTGTCACTGCATTCAGCTGCCTTTAACTGTGTGGAAAGAGCCCGCAGGAGTCCTGGCCACAGGTACAGAGAATCCCCAGTCGCCTCTAAGCATCTGGAACTATATGCATTTTCTTTACAAAGATGCTATCTCTTTGATGCCTTGCTGTTGCTTCTGTCTTGCTCGGTGCCCAAGCCTACTACGTTCAGATCCACCTTTCCTGCTGCCCTCTGCTCTGTCTGAGCTGCTCGCCAGATCAAAAGGTGTGTGCACCTAAGAACTAGGCCAGGGTGTCTTGGCTGCCTGCTATAGGACAAACAGGAGGGCAAAGCAGAACAGGACAGGAAAGTACATGTGGATGAGAAACAGCTGCTTTAGAGGTCTAAGATGCAGGGGCAACTGAGAGGAGTGAAAGGAGCAGGGGAAAATGGTGATGAGGAAGGTGTGCTGTTAGAGGCAGTACAGTGCAGGAGAGAGGGGAAAAACTGCTCCTATGATGAAATAAAAACTGACCTTAAGAGAGATTTGCTTTTTGCTCTTCAGGTTATGAATAGGCATGACTTCCTGAGAACTGTTCTGAGCATGCAGTGCTGCAGGTCACGACTGCCTGGGCAGTGATCCCCAACTTGTCTGCCAACACTACACAACAGCTCACAGCTGCCTGTGCAATGAAAGCAAAGGCCAGCTTCTCAGAGGGAAGAGGCAGGCTCCAAGCAGGAGGATTATGGCAGGTGAGTTAATGCCCTGGAACCTTCAGTTTTCCCCCTCGTTCCCCCAGGACTCACCCATTTGCTCCCTAGTTCCATCAGGACCAATCCACTTGCTTTTAGGTGTGCTCCAAGGCACTCCATTTGTTCTCTTGTCCCTTCTGAAGTCTTGTTTCTTTCTAGTTCCTGCAAGATTACTCTGCTGTTTGGTGTCTGTAGGCCCTCTGGTAGCATCACGACTCCTATGTTTGTCCTCTTGTCCTATCAAGTCCCCTCTCTTTTCCCTCTAGTCCCCCCCAAACCTCTGTGTTCGCTATTGATGCATCTCAGAGCCTTTGCTTTTCCCTCTAGTCCTCTTGGGATGCCTCTGTTTGCCCTCTAAGCCCCTTAGGATCCATCTCGCTGCCCTTTAGCCCTATCAGAACCCTTCTGATTGCCACACGCTCCCCTCAGGACACCTGGGTTTGCCTTGGGGGGAGGGGGTACCTTGTGCTCCAGCACCCCCTAAATGCTCTCAAGTCCCACCACAGCTCCTATTTGGGAGTTCTGTTTCTCTCACATCCCTTTGTCCTCTTTGTTTGCTTCTTAGTGCATACTGTATCCCTCCATTTCCTTTCGGTGTGGCTCACACCCTCTCAGTTACCCTCTACTCCCTTCAGAACCCCTGTGTTTGTTTTTCTAAGCTCCCCAGAACCCTGTGTTCTGTTGTGCTCCAGGGCTCTGTTTGCACCCTAGTCCCATCAACACATGTCTTTTTCCATGTTGGTGTGCCCCGGTGCCCATTGTTTGCTATCTGTTCCCCTCAGGACTCCCACATTTGCCCTCTAATCCCCACAGAATGCTTCCTGTGGCCCATGGGCTCCCTAACGACACCACCCTCCCTCCCCCGTGAGCCTTTGGTGTGCACCTCAGACATCCTTCTGATGTGCCATCCAAGAACCCAATGTGTGCCCTCTAATCTTTTCAAGACTCTTCCATTTCACAATTTAGTTAACTTAAAACTGCCCCCAAAGTCTTCAAACAGAGGCTTCTAGGGCACCATGATGTCTAGTCCCCTTAGGACTGCTCCAGTCCCCTCAGAACCCCTGCATTGGACTTCATTGTGCACCAGAGGCTCAGTTGGGCATGTAGAGTCCCTTAGGACCCCTCTAGTATCCTCAGAAACCCTCCTGAGGCCTTTGTAGTGCCCCCAGAGCCCTTATTTGGTCCACTAGCTCTCGTAGGACTTCTCTGATTCCTTCAATATCCCTCTTTTGGCCTTCATTGTGCAGGAGCCCTCTGTTGTCCTTCTAGCTCTCCAAGCACCTCTCTAGTCCCACCAGGACCCCTCCTTTTGCCTTCATTGTTCCATACAGCATTTTTTTCTTCCTTCTAGTCCCTTTACAACCCCCCCCCCCGACTACTCTAGGTGCCTCTTTTGGCCAAAATTGTGCCCTGCAGCCCTCTTTTGGCCCTCTAGAACCAACAGGACCCCTCTAGTCACCTCTGAATCCCTCTTGAGGCCTTTGTTGTGCCCCAGAGCTGTCTTCTGGCTCTCCTGACGACCCCTTTGGATCCCTCAAATTCCACCTAAGAACCTGTCTGGAGGCTGTCCTTGTTCCCCAGAGTCTTTTTTGGCCTTGTAGACCTGTTAGCACCCCTCCAATGCACTCTCAAACACTCTCTTGGCCAAAATTGGGCCCCAGAGCTCTTTGGGCTCTCCAGACCCTAGCGAATCTCTCTTGTCCTCTCAGACCACCTCCTGAGCTCATCCCTGCTCCCCAGTTGATATTTTTTCAGTCAGGTAGACCACTTAGGACTCCTCTAGTGCACTTTGGACTACTCTTTCAGTCTCCCTTCTGTCCCAGAGCTGTCTTCTGGCCCTTCAGTCTCACTTCTGTCCCAGAGCTGTCTTCTGGCCCTCCAGACCCCTTAGGGAACATCTAGTCTCCTCAGAACTCTTCCAGATTTCTTCCTGGTTTGCCAGCATCTTTTTTTGGCCATCTAGTCCCCTTAGGACTCCTCTGGTCTGCTCAGAACACCCCACCTGGGGTGACTGTTGTGCCCTGGAGCTGTGTTCTGGTTCCCTAGCTCCTTTAGGAACCCTCCAGTCTCCTCAGAACCCTTCCAGATTTCTTCCCTGTTTCCCAGAGTCATTTATTGGCCATGTAGACCCCTTAGTACTCTAATGCACTCTGGACTACTCTTTCAGCCTTTCTTCTGCCCCAGAGCCATCTTCTGGCCCTCCAGCCCACTTTGGAATGGTCTAGTCCACTCAGACCCCCCCCCCGCCCCGAGGCCTTTGTGGTGCCCCGGAGCCCTCCAGCCCCCTCAGTGGCCCTCTCATCTGCTCTGCACACCTCTTTTGGCCAAAATTGGGCCCTAGAGTCATTTTTTGGCCATGTAGACTGCTTAGGACTCCTCTAGTGCAATCTGGACTACTCTTTCAGTCTCCCTTCTGTCCCAGAGCTGTCTTCTGGCCCTCCAGCCCCTTTTGCACCCCTCTAGTCCCTTCAGAATCCCTCCAGAGGCCTTTGTGATGCCCCAGAGCCCTCATTTGGCCCTCCAGCCTTCTCAGCGGCCCTCTCATCTGCTCTGCACTCCTTTTTTGGGCCAAAATGGGGCCCCAGTGGCTTTTTCTTTGTTCGTTGGTTCCCTCAGGAAACCTCTAGTATGCTCTTGATCCCTCTTTTGGCCAAGATTGGGACCCGGAGTCTTCTGTGGGCACTGTAGACCCCTTAGGACCCCTCTAGTGTACTCTGGACCACTCTTTTGGCCACAATTGGGCCCCAGAGCTGTCTTCTGGCCCTCCAGCCCCCTTAGGGAACATCTAGTCTCCTCAGAACTCTTCCAGATTTCTTCCTGGTTCCCCAGAGTCACTTTTTGGCCATGTAGACCCCTTAGCAGCCCTCTAGTGTACTCCGGACTACTCTTTCAGCCTTTTTTTGTGCCCCAGAGCTGTGTTTTGGATGTCTAGAGCCCTTCAGGACCCTGGTAGAACCCTCAGAATCCCTCTGGAGCCCTTCTTCATGCCCTGAAGCCCTCTTTTGGCCCTTTAGCAGCCCTCTATTCTGCTTTGGTCTCATTTCTTGATGTTTTATTTCCCTCCCGCAGACCACTCCTGGCCCTCTAGAACCCTTAGCACCCTTCTAGAGGCCTTTGCCATGCTCCAGAGCTGTCTTTTGGATCTCAAGTTCCCTTAGGACCCCTCTGGTGTGCTCAGAACCCCTCTGGAGGCCTTTGTGTCCCGGAGCCCTCTTTTGGCCATCCACATCCCATAGGAGCCCTCCTGTCCCCTCAGAGCACCTCCTGAGGTTGGTCATGTTACCCAGTTTTGATTTTTTTTTTTTTTTTTTTTTTTTTTCCCCTCCCCCTCCATTGGGAGTCCTCTGGTCTGCTCAGAACCCCTCCTTGGGTGGGGTGCTTGTTGTGCCCCAGAGCTGTCCTCTGGTTCCACAGCCCCCTTCAGAACCCTCTTGTCTCCTCAGAAGCCCTCCAGATTTCTTCCTTGTTCCCCAGAGTCATTCCTTGGCCATGCAGGCCCCTCAGCACCCCTCTAGTGCACTCTGGACCACTCTTTGGGCTTTCCTTGTTCCCTAGAGCTGTCTTTTGGCTCTCTAGCTCCTTTAGAACTTCTGCAGCATTCTCGGAACTCTTCCTGAGCCCTCTCTTATGCCCTAGAGTGCTCTTTTCATCATTCAGCTGTCTGAGTACCCCTGTTTTCCTCTGAACCCCTTCAGAGGCTTTGCTTGTTCTCTTCTGGCTTCTTTTAGTTGCTCTCTAGTCTCTGTAAGAGATGTCTAATCTGCTCTGGATTCCTCTTTAGAGCTTTGTTGTGCTGCATAGACCTCTCTTGGTCCTGCAGAGCCCTGAGGAACCCCTTTATTTTACTCTGGATTATTCTTTCAGCCTTCCTTTTGTGCCTGAGCTCTGTTTTGGCCCTTCAGTCCTTGTAGGACCCCTCTAATCCCTTCAGAACCCCTTCTTGAAGCCTTTGTTGTGCCCCAGAGCCCTGCATGGGTTCTCTAGCCCTCTTAGCATCCCTCTTCCCTCCTTGTGCCAGTCCTCCACTTAGAAATACAGAGCTAGTACTCCCCTGGGGAACTACCCATTCCACCTACTGACCCCTTTTTCTGAGCACTCTAGGTACTATACAGGAAGTACCCCTCTTCAGAAGTACTCACATTAAACTCCTGGAACAAGGCTGCTTCTGTATTTTGCTATCTTGGTTTGCCCTAGAGGAAATGCTGTCCTGCTACAACAGCTGTATTATATGCAGGTCTGAACCAATTAGAGCACTGTGGTGTAGTGTTCCCTTAACAGGTTATGTTGAATCTTGTAGCTTTCTTTCTAAGCATAAGCAGAACTGATTTTTAGTTTTTAGTGCAAAGGCTAGTGCTAGTTTGGGTAAAAAAGCTTAATAACATACCTCCTGATATTATGGGTACAGTATATAAGGTTTCAGTAATAAAGAAGATGGTCTGTTTTATCAAAGAGGTCTGTCTGTCCTTTCTGTGCTCTCCCATCCAGATACTGAGTGGAAGCAAAAGGCTTGCTTCTGCTTAGCCCTATGTATTTATGGCTGCCAGTGGTTTGCCCCTCCCCTTCCCAGGGCTTGTGGGTAGGGCAGTGGGTGGGGCTAGGGTTACATAAACCCAGGGCCTTGCGCCAGGGGCTCATACAGTCTCTGCTCTCTTTGGGGTGGTGCTCTGGAATTGCCTTGGAAAATAACAGCATTTGTGGAAGTGAAACTATCCAGAAAGACTTACTGCTGCATTTAGAGAAGCAAAGGCCATTCCTTAATGTTAGAGCAATGGGATGGCTGAAGGTAGAGTCATAAGCCTGCCAGAAAATTGCTTATAGCAGGCAGTTTTGGTTTTGTGTTGGTATCTCGGTGTGGGGTGTTCTGGGGTGGAAGAGGGTTTCTGAGTGTGCAGTTGTATCCTCTGTTAATTGTCAGTATTGTTTTCTGGTGTTTGTGTGTTTACTGTGGAAGGGGCCTAACTTCCTCACTGGGCTCTTTGAACACGCTGATGCTTGAGGCATTGTTTGTGCCTCTGCTGGACTGCAGACAAGAGAAGAGAGCAGGGGTCCTGGGAAAACATTTCCTTCTACACTTACACCCTAGGTGGTGGTTGTGTGTTTTATCTCCAGTAAGGTGGATCTGTGTGATGTATTGCTCTCATCAGCTAGTCTGGTTTCTGGCTCGCTGGATGTTTTGCTGCTCCTCAGAAATACTGTCAGCCCTGTTCAGGGATGTAGGGGCAGACAGCGAGGGATTGGACAAGATGTAGTTAAGGAGCCGAAAGCCTTAGGAGGAATAAATAGCAGTATGTAGATAAGGTAGTAGCCGCATGGGGTGAGATGGAGTGATGATGGGAATTTGACCTTTGGGAAAGTACCAGTCTGGGCTAGAGCTTATATAAAAGGGCTTGCTTGCTTGAATAAAGTTGATTCTGATCCAGCACATCGGAGTCCATGAATCAGACCGCCACAAATGGCGCCCGAACAGGGACCGAAGACTGACTTCATCCAGGGCTGTAGAGGCAGCGGTTAGCTGAACTGGTGGCGGAGCCCGGCTGAACAAAGAGCTGCTGAAAGGAAGCAGAAGGGGAGCCGCTGAAAGGAATCGGCATTGCGTGCAACAGGTTACCTACCGCTGGACGGAGGTAAGCAGCCGGGAACGCGTGGGAGTCGTGGGAAACAGCATCTCCCCACAAGATAGGTCTGTGCTAAACATAATGCAAAAGACTTTGAAACAGCACAGTAGAGATATACCCCCCCAAGATCTCCAAATGTTATTAGTATGGGCACATTCAAACTGTCCCAAGGTGAATTCTAGCATGACTTATAGCCTCAGTATGTGGGACTCAATCGGAGTTAAGCTCTGGGACGTGGCAACAAGAAACAATAAGGTGGTGGCGGGACTTTTAGCCCTGTGGTGTACCATGCTTGAGACCCTGAAAGAGCATAGCAAGAAGAAAACACAGGGACTGGAGGCACCCGCAGCCCCCACAGCACCTCCGTCAAGCGACACGGTGGTGGGGACAGTGGGTGGACGGGACTCCCCAGGTAACAACCCAGACAATCCATTTGACCCAGGGCTGATTGATCCGGAACAGGAGCCGGACCTCTATCCACCTCTTAATATGTCTTGCTGTGTCTATCTTACGGCCCCTCTGGAACCACTGCCCCCTCGAGACAGGGCCGCCCGTGAGTGTGGACTGCCCACAACCCCCCCACACTGTCCCAGCTTCTGGGAAGGATCCGTTGCCCCAGGGCTGCTCAGCGGGGCATGACTACACTGGCCGGGCATGCCCCCCGCCTTCCTTCTTCCCTCCCTCCCTTCCTTCCTGCCTTCCTTCCCCTCCCACCTGGCCCTTCCTCTCTCTGCCTGGTGCCGCCTTCACCTGGTGCCGCCACCGCTGAGCAGTAGGAGGAGGAACATGGCGAAAGCGGAGCAGGCCTCAGCCTGGAACTGCAGCACGAGCTCAAATTCAAAGAGCCTTTCACAGATGATGTCACCACAAACCTGAAGCTTGGCAATCCTACAGACAGATACGTGTGCTTCAAAGTTAAGACCACAGCACCACGTAGATACTGTGTAAGACCTAACAGTGCAATTATCGATGCAGGAACATCAATTAATGTTTCTGTGATGCTAAAGCCTTTGGACTATGATCCTAATGAGAAAAGTAAACACAAGCTTATGGCTTAAAAAAAAAAAAAAGTTGGTCCAACTGTGTCAGGAGGATTGTCCATTCCTGACAAAGGAGGAAAACCCAGCGGAACCCAGCAAGGGACTTTTGATCAGCAGGCTGAATTGTCCCATGATTTCTTTTTTTCATCAAAATGCAAAAGTGCTACAAAAAACTTATTACAAGAGACCAGGCCCAAAACATTATTCGAAGTTGCCCCGATTGCCAAAATGTATCCCCGTTACCACCCTACTTAGGGACCACCCCTCGAGGCCTGCAACCCTGCAATATTTGGCACACAGACGTTACCCATTATCCCTTATTCGGAAGACTGAAATATGTCCATGTCTCTGTAGATACTTTTTCCCATTATGTTGTCACTACTGCCTATGCTGGGGGGGGGGGGAAAGGCCACAATGTATATCATCACTGGCTTGCCTGTTTCGCCACAGTGGGGGTTCCCACTCTAATTAAAAACTGACGGTGGTCCTGCATACACTGCACAGCAAATGCGGGCATTTCTTCAAACCTGGGGGTTCACTCATGTGACCAGAATTCCCTATTCCCCAACTGGCCAGGCAATAGTGGAACGTACCCATCGTACTCTAAAAAACATGCTTGAAAAACAAAAAAGGGGGAATAGCCCTGGTGCCTCTCCACAAGAGCAGCTGTGGAAAGCCTTATATGTTCTCAACCTCTTAAACCGTTATACAGACCAAAGTGCAGTTAATAAGTATTTCTCATGCCCTATGTGGCGAGAACAGTCTTGGTTCACTACAAGAACCTGGAAACGGGTCAATGGAGTGAACCAGTAGACTTAATAATGTGGGGGAAAGGTTATGCTTGTCTCCACAGGTAACAGGCCTTGTTGGATGCCTGCATGGCTGATTCGGCCTGTTGACGCATCCCTCGAAACACCAAACGAGGACTGAGAGCCAGTTAAGATGAGCCCATTTCAGGACACTTTCTGGCAATATCTGCCTGCCTCGTGCAGGGTCAATATCGATTCATAAAAGCTTACCGCGACTACGTGACCTTACTAATAAGTTGTAGATAAAATCAGAGTGGACCCCTTTTGAGGGATAGGACTGGACGTTAGGTTTGGGGTCGTGGGTTAAGAAGGTACTGGCGTGTGGATTGGTAATCTTGCTAAGATTTCTAGCCCTTGCTATCTATCTCCCCTGCTTAAGCCTTATGCAGAGAATGACTCGAAGGGCTTTGCATCAAGTACTTGTTCTACAAATACACATTGCACTGGCAATATTTAGTTTAGAAAATAAAAAAGGGGGAGATGTAGGGGCAGACAGAGAGGGATTGGACAAGATAGAGTTAAGGAGTCGAAAGCCTTGGGAGGAATAAATAGCAGTATGTAGATAAGGTAGTAGCCGCACAGGATGAGAAGGAGTGATGATGGGAACTTGACCTTCGGGAAAGTACCGATCTGCCTTCTCCCTTCCTATAACCGCAGTATGATGAGAAAGGAAGTCACCTTGTCGGAAAGCAGACTGAACTGTGAGTAAGCCCATGTGCTTCAAGGGCTCAAAAACCAACCTCCCCTCAGCTACTGAACTCACCTCTCTTCTTGCCTAAGCCTCGGTGCTGAGAGAGAAGAAACTGCTGGACTTCTCTGAACCATGAGGAACCAATTTGCAGTCTTGCCTGGCAGCTCCTTTCTTATATCCATGCCTGTGAACCTACTGCCACCTGCTCTTTTGTGGCTCTGCTTCTGGCCCCTACCCTGGCTTCTAGGGCTGCCTACTTTGCTTTTTCAGGTGCTATGTCAGCCTTTTGCAGGCATGGCTGAGGATTTCAGGTGAGGTAGAATGGGTGATCAGAATGGTGTTTCAGTTGTTGTAGGGCTGGTCAGCGCTACCTGGCAGCATAGTAACTTTGTGTTGGTTTTCCAGGTGCCATGGGTGTCCCCACAGCAATGATGTTGGAGTCTGGAGTTGGTGCGGCACAGGTGAACACAATGTCAGTGGTGCTTTGGTGGAGGGTGCTCTTCAGCTGGAGCTGGCTGGCATGGGGGTGATCTCCCATGCTCTGGTTTGGCAGGCAATGAAGGCGAATGTGGTGACCGAAGGAAGATCAGAGAGGATGTGGCTGCCATTGAGGATGCCTCTTGAGGACCAATGGTGATGCACAGCACTGCAAAAGCTAAGGTGAGGAACAAAGTGTTGATGTGTCCTGGGTGTGTGTGCTGACATACAGTGTAGTATGGAGAACTCTTCTGGATGAGTGCTGTGTGTGAGGCAGAGGCAGTGGGGTGTGCATGGCAGAAAGTGAGGGTGTGGTAGGCAGAGCAGCTCCAGCCTGTGTCTGTGTTGTTGAGTAGCCTATGGGGTGTGTGTTGTAGCTGTGCTATCTTTTGCTCAGGTCTTGATGTTGCTCTTGCTCTTTGTGCTCAAGGAGCACAGCCCATGCTCCGCAGCACTAGCGTGGCAGGCATCCACTGTCTTTTTGCCTGGCCTGACTCATCAGCATCGCTCCAATGGATTGTGTCTTGTTCTGTGCAGGCAGCTGAAGGGGGTGGTCTGTTGCTCTGACTTCACATCATGGCTGTTTGCAGTCAGTCATCTTTGCAGCCATCATTGAGGCCTCGCTGGCCACACCTCTTCTGAGCCCGCTCTTGTTTTGTGTCTTCCTGGCGCCCTTTCAGGGTTTTCTCCCCAGTGTTGTCACAGCCTCAGGTCTTTCTTGCTGGCCTCTTCTGCATTGCTTTTCCCAGCTTTGCTGGCCCTTTTCTGTCACAGGTGGTGGCGTCTGTCTCTTTCGTGGGCTCGTCCAGAGCATCAGAGCTGCATGGTTGTGGTGTCATAGGGCTTTCTGGCTGGCAGTGTCTTCTGTGCTGCCATTTTTGTGTGTGTGTTTGGGGGGAGGGGGAGGGTTGAGAGGTGTGTAGTAATGGCAGTGGCCAGAGCAGAATAACGTATCCATGAAACTTCTTTGGGGGGGGGGGGTTCAGTAAGAAGTAAAAGTATTCTTTTCTTTAAACTCTTTTTTGATTGGGTGGCCATTTGGGGGGATTCTTATTTATGCCAGTACAGTGTTACCTTTAAAAAAGCATGGAAGGAGATGGTTCTATTAGTAGGGGTGATGAATGGCTGGGATGGGAGTGAGTGGGTAGTTGTTTGGTTGTTCGGTGGGGTTGTTAGTGTGTCTAACCTTGTATGCATGTTCTTTTATTTTTCCAAGTTCTAGTTAGAATTTCTTAGATATTAAAAAAAAAAAAACAAAAACAAAACCAACAAACCACAGCTGGGGTTCCCCCTGCCCCCACTGTGTTTCTTTTCCCCCCTCAGTCCCCAATGCTCTGCAAGGTGGTGATCGATCCTTGCCCGCGTGGGTGTGGAGCTTTGGCTTGGAGCTGGGTGTTTTCTAGGCAGGGTGGCTTTTGGAGGCACTTGGTCACCCTGTTACTGGGAGCTGTCCAAAAAACTGGAGGTGCACTTGCCTGTTTCTGCAGGAATGTAGAGTATGTGCTGGCTGATGTATTGGTGAGATTAGAGATGGATGCTGAAGAGTATGTGCAGTGATGGAGAGTGTGGGCTTGTTTGTTATGTTTTGTGTGTTGCGAGGATGGAAGTCCAAGATTTGCTAATGATGCAACAAGGAGTGTTGCAAATTCTTTTGAGCAATAAAAACAAAGATGCTGGAGTCTTGCCAGCTTTCCCCCCCCCTCCCTTTTGCTCTTGCTGGCTTCTCTCCCCCCCCCCCCCCTTTTGCTCTTGCTGGCTTCTCTCCCCCCCCCCCTTTTGCTCTTGCTGGCTTCTCTCCCCCCCCCCCTTTTGCTCTTGCTGGCTTCTCTCCCCCCCCCCCCCCCTTTTGCTCTTGCTGGCTTCTCTCCCCCCCCTTTTGCTCTTGCTGGCTTCTCCCCCCCCCTTTTGCTCTTGCTGGCTCTCCCCCTGCCCAAGATAAGAAGAAGGTAGAAATTCATTTTGTGCATGTTCCCCTCTACCTTTTTCTGTCTTTACTCTTTGCTTTTTATTCTTTCACTCTATGTATACTTTAGTTTACTTCTTTGCTTTGCACTTTATTCTCTGCTTTGCTCTCTGCTCTTTATTCTGTGCTCTGCTCTTTGCTCTGTATTTTCTGCTCTCTGTGCTTTGCTCTTTGCTCTCTATTCTCTGCTTTGCTCTCTGCTCTGTGCACTGTGGTCTGTAATCTCTGTGGTCTGCACTTTGTGCTTTGCTCTTTCTGCTCTGCATTTTGCTCTTTGCTTTTCTTCTTTGCTCTTTAATCTGTGCTTTGCTCTCTGTTTTCTTCTGTCTTCTTTTACTCCCAGCTGATATGCTAGAGAAAATAATTATTACTATACAATTAAAATGAAAAAAAATTATTTACTCCCAGATAGTATCCTACTCTTGCTAATGAATTTATTAAATATGCAAATTAAGCCTTCCCATACTTATTATTTGTATATGTGTCTAAAAAGAAATAAAATGTGCATGCACTGTATATATACATATATACAGTCATTCATACACATATACACCTTAGGCTTAGAGAGCTACCCTTAGCAGGTTACATAGCCAGTTTAGGGGTGACAGGGCAAGGAGTAAGGGTGACTACAAGTTCAAGGTAGCAGGTCAGAGATTGGGGTTATGCTCAGAGCCATCAAGGCAGAGTGGGAGGGTTAGGGTTAGAGCCATTTAGGGTTGGGGTTAGGGCTGGGATTAAGAGTTGTTAGGGGTTGGAGTTAGGGTTTTAGGGTTAGGGGGTTAGAGGGTTGGGGTTAGGGCCATTAAGGGTTTAGGGTTAGAGTCTGCCATTTAGGGTTGTGATTAGGGCCGGTTGGGGGTGGGGTTGGGGGTTAGTTAATAGGCAAAAAATATATTGGTGACTGCAATACAGAAAGAAGGACTAGTGTTTCACAGTGCTGTTGTTGTCTTTTAAATAAGAAAGCCCAGAAAGATAAGATAGTTTATCTGACCTGAAAAATAGGAACAGTACTCCCTTGTATCACAGGTCATTTCAATGTGTAAGTAAAGAAGTCTAGTCAGAAGCTGTGATGAAAATGCCCCATACTTGTGACTACTGAGAAAATAAATTGTGTGTTGCCAGTTTCCCATTACTTCTAGGTGTTGAATCAGTTTCTTGTTGGGAGATAACGCGAGTGTGCTACCAATACGCCTGAGAGGAATCACTATGAGGCCATTGAGGTTTATCCTCTCTGGACTGACAAAGCCAAGAGGTGAAGGTAACTTGCATTTTTTTAAGCACATTAATAGGGAATCTTGGAATGATCACGTAGATCAAGGTTGATCCCCCGGCTTCATACACGGTGTACCTTTTCCTCGGTAGCTTGGCTTTTGTGGATTTCCATTACTCCTCAGCTGTCTCCCCAAGGTTGCTGGTGAACTCTTCAGCAGTGAGGAGAGCCATTTCAATCAGTGCCTGTGTGGCACAGCTATTCACTTGTCTCCTCGTGGCTCATGTTAAGTGTCTCCTGCTGGCAGTAATGGCATATTGACTGCATGTGGTTGCCTGTAACCCTCTACTTTATGCAGCTGTCATGTCCTCAAAAGCCTATGCACAGATGGTAATCATCTCCTATTTCATTGGCTTTGTCCGTGCACTTGCACAAACTATCTCCACCTTCACGCCCTCTTTCTGTGACTCCAGTGTTATCAGTCATTACTTCAGTGACTTTCCCCCTATGATCCAGCTTTCATGCTCTGACACCTATAGCAATGAGATGGTACTTCATATTTTTGGTATATTTCATGGCATCTTTGCATCTCTGGCAATTCTAATCTCCTGTATCTATCTCATCTCCACCATTCTGAGGATCCACTCCTCCAAGGGCAGATGCAAATCCTTCTCCACCTGTGCTTCCTATCTGAGAGCTGTCTTGTTGTTTTACGGGACCACGGTTTTTATGTATGTTAGGCCAATATCCAGCTACTCACTGGACTGAGATAAATGGGCCTCTCTGTTCTATACAGTGGTGACTCTGGTGCTGAATCCTATAATCTACAGCCTAAGGAATAAGGAGGTGAAGGATGCTCTGAGGAGAGTTTTAGGTTATGACCTAAGAAAATTCAGAAGAATTGTTAGAAAGAGAACTTAGGGGAAAATGTATCAAAACCTTGATACAAAGAGTAGGACTTCCAGGGAAGACTTGATCAGCTTCTAAGGGTGAGATTTGGAAAGGTACTTAATTGTTAGAAGTGATTTTAGGTAGACTTTTAACTGGTTGTATCTTCAATTTTTATCTTGAAAGATTGTGTTCACCTGCTACTGAAACCTGGAAGAATCCTTACTTTTAACTTCCAAGTTCCAAGCACAAACAGGACTCCTGGCTGAGGAGTGTGTGGCACAGCATTTCAGTTCTCTGTTCTATTAGGAACGTTCGCCCCTATAGGAAAACCACCAGTCCATCAAGATGAGAAAAAAGCTTTCAAAGATATTCAAGAGGAGAAAAGAAATGTGATTTGAATTTTATGGCCATTTCTGCTACGTCTTCAATAAACGAAAGGAGTATCCTCTTCCAGCGTAACACGAAGAACCTGAAGTTCTGGAAGGGAAATCTTAGAGAATAGACACCTGTGTTTTCATCCCCCAAACACTAGGGAAAGTAACTCTCTCTCTTCTGTCAGTCATGACTACCCCCTTTTTTCCTATTCTGCCTGGAAACATGAAAAAATTACAGAAATTCGAAAAAGGTTTACTTCTAATTTTGCTACTATTGTAAAGTAACAAGAACTTATTCCTGCTTTTCACCTCTACGTATCATCAGTTAACTTGAGGCAACTGAGTGAACTGGTAGTTATTTTAAGGACATTGGACATAATTTGAAATTTAATCAAGCTGAAGTGTTCTTTCACTAAAAAAAAAAAAAAAATACTGAAATAAGATTGTGACTTACCAACTACACATCTGTCGTCAATGTGGTTTTGAGAATAAATGCCAAATCACTTCTGGAAGTTGAGAAAGTTGGGAAAGGCTTTGGAATCCTTTTATCAATTCAGCTAAGCTAGCTCTAGGGATAGGTGTTTTGTCACTAACAGATGTTCCATCCCTTCTGGCTGAGTTTTTGAATATTGTCCCTCAGTTGGCAGAAGGAATTTAAATCTTTATTGAGCTGAAAATTACGGAATTAATCTCAGACAGGTGAGAGGTCCCTGCTTCTGCATGAGGTTTACAGTCAAAGTGAGATGGGAAGAGGTCTTGCGGATTCCCTTTGCATTCCACTGCATGTCTGTTAGGGCTTTTATTTCCCCTGACTTTCTCTCCTTAAAGCTGTGCATAGAGATGGCAAAGATTGTGTCCCTGTGATCATCTATGGCACACTAAAGAAGGATTTTACAAGTCTCTTTTTGTCAAACTGCTGCCAGAATATTTTACACTGAGAGGTAACGTAACTGAGAAACATAATTATTTTTGCCCAAAGACACATGGCTAAGGAGAAAACTTATCTTCAGTATGTTATAGACTAAAGTTGATCAAGTAGTGATGATTAAAGGTCATTGCTATCTCAGAAGCCATTTATTCCAATAATGCTAAAATTAGAATATGCACAGGGTAGTAAAAACATTTGGACTATGTGCACTATTATCCCACTGGCCTGACAGTCCTAAAAAGTAGAAAAAAGAATGACAGTATAACCTTTTGGTCCTGCTATTTGTCATCCTTCTGTTGCTGCAGAGGCTGAAGCTCAAGGTTTATCTCTTGTTTCTGATTATTAAGTATCATCAGATATGTGAAGTTCACAGTTTTTATACTTATCAATGTTGCACTGTCCTTATCTTGAACAGAGATGTGAGATTTTTAAGCCAGATTTCTGAGTTGTCCAAAACTGTCTTTTTCAGTGGACTGCCAGCTCAAAGGAAGGAAATAGCTTGAAAAGAAATCACAGACATCATTTTATTTTACTGTGTATGTTTAAAGGTCTCTGGGAAGAGCAATGTACAATACTACTCTTCTAGAAAAAGACAGGTAGATGGTCATCAAAGAGCTTACCTCCACAGCAGTGAGTCACATCTGCACACCTTCTCTCCCTGTGCTGATGTTTAAGATACTCAAAGCCATCTAGAGCTAAGCCTCAGCAGAACTGGCAGCATGTTTCAATCAAGAAGCAAAATCTCAAACCTAAATATGCTTTCTGACAAACATCATCAAAAAGAACAGATCTTCGTAAGCCCTGTATTCATCTGTCCCTTAGTCTCCACCTAGAGAAACCCAGACAAAATTAGGGAATTTAAAATGTTAAAGATCTGATGTCTTTTCAAAGCTACAGTTGGCTTTTCTAAGAAAGCCTTATGATCCACCATCTAGAATCCTGTTCCTCTTCTTTCCATCCCAAAAATCTCAGTTCCAGTAGGAGACTTGGGAAAATTTCTGCCGAATGACTTGTCACAACAGCAATGCTAAAGTCAGTCAGTGTGTGGTAGAACAGCATTGCCTAGAGTCAGGAGGTCCTAGGGGCATTTTAGGGTTTCCCTGTTGCAAGCAGGTGAGGAAAACTCAATGAATCAAGAACAGTAGTATTAAGAATTTTAGGAAAATTGTCAGTGTTCAGCTAGGACTTAGGTTATATTCCAGTATGGAGAGAGATTCAATCCCCATATTTCTACTGGGATACCTAGTCCTTAGATTTTTGTAGTGTAAAGCACCAGAGGACTGGCCAAAGTATGAAACTTCATCCAGTCTCTAAACGAAGCTGTGAAAAATATCCCGATAATTAAACTGGATTGTGGCTCCAACATTGATTGGCATCCAATCATGCTTGGATTGCTGCTCTGATAAATTAGAAAGCTCAGCTATGCTGTAAGGTCAAGGCCTTGGAAAGGTGGTAGCAGTGTAGTTATAGCTCAGTATGGGCTACAGAGCCCATTAACAGGGCGAAGTAGCCCTGTTCAGGCTTGCTGAAATATGAACATAATGGTTAGGCTGCAGCTGTGACAACTTGGTAAGACCTGCCTTAGCTACATGGACCTTCCACCATCCTGACCTTTGTGACTGCAACCTGTAAACATACAGATAATAAATCCAGATCCTGGCAGAAGAAAGTAAGAGAGTTTTCTCTCTTTAATGAAACGGTGGCAAGCACTTAATGGCAACAGCAGCAGGAAAGTGAGTTTAAGTGAGGAAAATGCTTACCCTGCTTAGATACACAAAAGACCAGACTGCTTTTAGACACTGAGTTATCTTAGAATAGTTGGCTGTTGTTTATCTCCAACCTACCAAACATTTTCTGCCCTATAACACAGCAACTAGCCATGGACTGCTTGGGAAACTGAAGGAGCAAATTTCCATCTCCTGCCCCAACGAGAGTGATCAAAAACTGGATTAGGTGCAAATTTGTAGACTCTCCATCTGTGCTGATATTTGAAATTCAGCAGGATAGGGCCTGAGCAATCTGATCTGCCTGAACCTGCTTTGAGGTGGTGGTTGGACTTAATGACCTCCAGAAATCCTTCCCAACCTAAATTATTCTATGATTCTATCTGCAGATTGAAAATGATCTTTTTATCTCTTAAATGAAGAAATAGGCCTACCTTCCTCCCATGAAGGTGCAAGATATTTTATGCACTATTGATCCCAGAAATAAACTCTTATTTTGAAAGCTACAAACATTTAATGTACCTTCATAATAGTGAATAGCTTCCTTCTTCACTACAAAGATATCTTACTGAAACAAATCACAAGATTTATCTAAATAGAATAACTTCAGGACTTCAGACTTGCAATACAGCCCCTCTGTCCCGATCCAATATTGGGAGGGTTTCGTTATGATCCCAAGGACGAGATTAAGACGCTAAAACCGGTCAACCTTTTAACTTTATTTTCCACGAAGTGGGGGGGGGGGGAAGGTGGGGAAAGGCAAAGGGGAGGAGAGGGGAAAGAGAATAAGGGGAAAAGATACAGAAAGTGGGAAAAGAAGAGAAGAAACTAGCTACCACCACTCCGAATCCGATGATGTTCTGCCGACTCCGTTCGAGTTACAGCTCAAGCCGGGTGCCTCTGAAGAGGGACCCTGAACAAAGAAGTCCCTGGGCAATTATAGCTTTTCAAATTAAGTTTCCCACCCCTCACACGGTAGTTCAGACCAGTAGTAAATTTTAGGTCTGGGGTCTCCTGCTCCTTATTGGGTCTCATCATCGTTCCTAGGCAGGCTGTTTTTTTCTCCCTTATCTTTACTGTTGTGGTTTCTGCTGACAGATGTGTTTTGATTCCTCGGGTCCTGCCCTTGTCTCTCAAGGCCCTGACAAAGAGGTGTTGACAGTAGGCGTTATCTTCCAAGGTCCTGACGAGGAGGATATAATCCAGACCCCCCCCCCCCCTTAATTAACACTGTTTCAGCAGTGAGGGGAGGCTTTGTTTCCCAGGGTCCTGGCACCCAAGCAGGCCTCACTTCAAAGCCTTGACATCCTCCCTCCTGGAGTGTGAAGCACAGGAATGCAAACTGCTTGTAACTCCCTTATCTTTCCAGCCTGCACCAGCTCTGGGGCCCTTTCTCACTGAACTAGGGAGTGCAGCCTAAGGCTTCAGCAAATTTAGCTACTCATGCTAAGCAAGTTTTATAGAAGTTGTGCTAAGCAGCAATAATTTACAGTCCAGGTCCCAAAGTCTCTGCCCGATCATGGTGTGGTTTGGCGCAGGCTCGGTGTGTCCCGGGTGGTCGCAGGGAGACCATCTGGGAGGTCGCAGCAGCTTAGTCTTGTTTCTGCCGGGAACAGACGGCTTGTTCAGGGTTATGGTTTGCTTGCACCTTATGTACCAAGAAATGTTTAAGGCAAAAGTTCATTCATCTGGCCGCCACACCACCCCGTGACTTAAACATTGATTGGTACGTCTCCTTCCTGAAGTCTTCATAGCCTTTGTCCATGGTGGTGATATGAGATAGAGAGAGAGATCAGAAGGAAATATGGAAAAGGTAGAAGCGCGCACGGTAACAAGTCGCGGGAAGAGTAAAAGGAGAAAAAAAAGAAAAGGGCGCTTAACAGTGATTAAACAGGTCTTGCTCAATGCAAGTTTAACAACTTTAACAACATTTAACTTCACAGAACAAACATCAAAACTGAGTTAACAAGGTAAGTGATTGTTACAACCGGTATAAAACAGCTGGCAAATGCGTTGTGGATGTTAATATGCAATTTCCTCCTTCAGGATAAACTGGGAATGGGTTTAAATGATGGGTACTGTGGTTGGCTGTGGCCGATGGATGGCACAGATTTTCTTTATGCTATCGGGTGAGGTGGTAGGAACAAATTGCATATTTGACACAACATGTCGGATTAATTGAACAAAGCAAGGAATTATACAAGGTAAGAATGTTAAAGCGGCAACTGCACCTAACAAATACAATATTAACTGTTTCACCCATGGTGCCCCCAGTAACCAGGACCACAAATTCCAGCCATTCCAGGTTTGGATGGGGATGTGGGCTATTTTTCTAGTATCTTTGGTTAACTGGAGAACTATTTCGCCTACATCATGTATCTCTAAACAACAGTTGGAAACATTCAGTTTCCCACACATCCCTCTCTCTTCAGCTAACAGGTAGTCTAAAACCATGCGGTGCTGAAGGATTGCTGTGCGCATCTGTTGGGACTGCCAAGTTAAAAGATCTATTGCATCAGCAGTTTTGTTGGTAATAATTTCCAGAGCCACTTGTAGTCTGATTATTCGATTTAGGTTATAAATTGTTTCTCTCGCCCCCGATATTGGCTCATTAGGATTCCAGGTTGCAGGCCCATAATGTTGAATTATTCGTTCAGGAGGCCATTCATTATTCCCCCATTTTTTGCGTCCCACCCAAATCTACCTTAATGGATCGCATCTTATCGGCAACCCTTCTGTCTCCGAGGTTATCATATACCTTTATGCCTAACTGAGGTCCACCTGTTTCTGGTAAAAGGAAAAACAAAGGTCTGATGATCCCTATATAACAAATTCCTGACCATCCTGCAGGTAAAGATTTATATGCTGTGTGTCCGCAGATCCAGTAATGCCCCTTCTTAGCTCCGATGCCCTGAGAAAATGGCCCGTTTATCCCTGTTGGGAATTAAAAGTAAGTTGTGTCTCTGTTGCCCAGAGGGCTGAAAATTGTGGTCACCCCATCACCTATTCAGCCAGTACAATACCAAGCCCCAGAAGTGTCTTTCTATTTGCAGGTTTGCTTGCAAGGGGGATGATTGGGTCGTTGGAGAGTTAAAGTTTTATTTTTTGTTTGACCAGTATCCCTCAAATCCCCGATTGCGCCCCGTTTCACTGAGCCACGTCCATGAGTGGAGATTCCCATCTTTATCGAGTGGCTTACGAGTGAGTGTCCATTGACATTTACTTTCCCCCACTTTGATCCCTCCCTCCTGGGTACAGTTTCAACAATATTGCCCCATGGCTGGAAATTGAATAGGCTAGGTCCCACGTGTCATCCGCAGTTTCACTATAATTGCTTACGATCTGGTCTGGGGTGAGGGGTGTGGACGTCCATGGCCAACTTGATAATCCCAGCGGTCCTCCGCAAACCCAGCAGTGGCTTAAATTGAAAGTTTGGCTTACTGCTTTTGCCAGCAACATGAACTCGTTGTTCTCGAAGGGATTAAATGGGTTGGGGGAAGGTAGAGGGAGTGGTCGTTCATCGCCTTCGTGGATGCATCCTTGAATCAGGATGGTCCAGAGCAGTAGGTGCATCTTGGTCAGACCGCCGCCCCCGGAAACAGAAATAAGAACAAACTCAAGAACAAGATGGCTTGTTTGGGGGGTTATGGTTTGCTTGCACATTATGTACCAAGAAATGTTTAAGGCAAAAGTTCACTCATCTGTCTGCCACACCCTCCCTGCTCTACTTCCCCAGATAAATGTCATTTGCTTAGATGCTCACAGACCTACACAATTCAGTACTGCCTTTGGAGCAACATCTCATTCTTTTCCCAGTATATTGGAGCTGTCCTGGAGCTTGCGAAACATTAGTGGAGTGACACGCTGAGAAACAACCACTAGCCTCTGTTAGTGTTGTTTTTCTTGAAGACCTTTCTGGTTGTTGTTTTCTGATAGCCTAATTAATGTTTTGTTAGTACAACCTAATCACAGATATATTTTTCTTCTAAGATCATTGAATGATTAACTCTTTTGAAGAATAGAAAAATAATGGTCTATTAGAAGATGCTGACAGAGGTATGATGCTTTAGTAACAGTTTGCCATTAACCTCTCTCTGTTCTTGCACTATCACTGGACACTTATGGAAATTACTTTACGATAAGATGATGAAGAAAGGTGTTCTGGGAAGCTGAGGAGCCTTTGAAACACATGAATGAAGACCCTTCCCCTGATTCTGGCATGAGTTTAAGGACATCTCTGTCTGCCAGAAAACTAGCTTATTTGTGCTGCTTAGAGGTTATTTGACAAACTAACTGTTGGCCTACAGAGCAGAGAGCTGCATTGGGTTACTCAGCTGAAGAGTGATCTGCTCTGACTGTCCCTAGCAGGGAAAGTCATCAGTGGAGCTTAGACAGCAGAGGTGTCACAGGCAACGCAGCCTTAGACTGTGCTTACAGTGGCTGCTCGTGTTGTGGAGCGGGGGCAACTCCTGGGACAATGCATATGCAGTGCCACGTGTAAGATGGTGAGTGAGGGAAGCTAGTCTGTTTGGGCTACTCCATGAAGTCTGCAATGTATTTGCATTAGACTAAGTCCTGTTCCAGGCTGGATTAGACTAGCAATGTAATGGATTTCTGAATTCTCATCTAGACTATGTGAAAGCTGTGGTGTTCAGTAGATAGCTGGGTTAAGACTGGATGAACAGATATTACTTGTCTGGGTTATTTATCTTTCTTTCATTTAGTCTTCTCTCACAATTTAGTCAGAAATATCTGAAACTTCCAGGGTATTACAGGAAGCATGAAAATGTGAAACCAGTCGCATTCAAAATTGTCACAATTGTACTTTCTCACATTAAAGCTGTAGCTCTTGCTATTACAGAAAAGTTTTTTAATATTAGTTATTTCTTTCTTCACCTCTGCATTCACTTTTCTCCTACTTCTATTGCATAACAAGCAATTATTTCTGAGTAAATTCATTCACAAACAGCTGTACTCATCATTTTATTTTTTTAAGCACCTGTTGCAACTACTTTGGAGGTTTTATTGACTGACAAACAATTTCCTCCCTATAACAGTCTGTTCAGTGCCTCATTTACCTCCTTGGTCCTCAAGCTGTAGATTGTGGGGCTTACCGTTGTACAACATCTAGAAATACATTGAATCACTACATAAACGCATACAAAAACTACTAACACCACTCCCAAAACTGTTAAACACTTTTTAACCCATGAGCTTACGTCAGGGAACCAGGAAGTCAACCATTTCCATGTTTCTTCAAATCTGAAAGAGGTATCATCTTTCTGAACCCCATGTAAGATTTCAGTCTGCTTCCAGGTTTCATTTAGATCGGGAGAAATTCTCCTGCTTTGATCCACATATACCACAGCAACTAGTATTTATTACTGTATATACTCCTCCATGAGATGCCAAGAACATATATAGAGTCATTCTGTTTTGTGTAGTTATTTTAGCAATTTCTGAAACCTCCTCTTGTAAAGCTGCAATGGCATCAAAGGTTTTATTCCCTATTTTCTCAATAACTGCTGAAATATTTACTATTGCTTTTTCAAGTTCACTCACTCCCAATTGTGGAAACAGCCACCTTGCCAATGAATGAAACCTAGTAGGTCGACCTGTTAAAGGATTATTGACCCTCTTTTGTCTCCTCATGAATGTTCTTAACCACGATTTTTGATATTTATTACTCAATTCTTTTGTTACAGTAATATTAGGGATTATTGCCCCTAAAGTACATGTCCCTGACCAATTAGGAGGTAGCACTTTTTCGTGCCTTGTTCCCACACAACCAATACCATCCACTACCTTTCGGAACACGCCACCCATTTAGCTCCTTACTTGGCCACTTACAACCTATTTCAGGTATCCGAGAGCAATCTTCAAAACTCCCTGCCTTAATGGCTCCAGTACAGTTGATCGTCTGTTTTCCATAAAATACAGTTTTCTCCCACCATTTATTACTCTTACTACATCTTCAGATACATTGATAATAATCTCCTGTCACATTCTGGACTTCTCATTCCTGTTCTGTTGTTTCATCATATTTCATTTGATCACTATCATTTCTTATCTGTTTTATAAATTCCATAAAGGAAAAATTAAGAGGCACTCCAATTAGGGGGAAGCCCTTGTTAGAATGTTCAGGGAAGTGGGTACATACCCAACAATCCATCTGGTTAACTATTTTCATAGATTTCATAATTACTTCCAAATGAAGATTTTTACCCCAAAATCCTTCCTGATTCCCTTTAATTGTTTGGCTCAGGTAACCTAGAAAAACTAACCACCACATTTCTCCCCTGTTGTTTGTTAAGGAGAACATCATCTTTACACAGATACCATAACAACATAACCCTATTCCTAAGAAACAAATTAAAACAATTTTTCCCTGAATACAATCTAAATTTAAAACTGATTCACTTCTAATACAACTCATATATAAAAATATATTTTTAACTTTAAAGGTTGAACTTGTCCAGCTTTCCACATCTCTCGAGGTACTGCTTTCACTCGGGTGTAGTGGATCCAGCAATCAATTCCCTGCAGTTTCACAGCAGTGTTTGTTGTTAGTAGTACAAGATACAGGCCTCTCCATTTTTCTATCAATGGTTCATCCTTCCAGGTTCGAAGATACACTTGATCTCCCGGCTGGAATGAATGTACAGGTGAATCTTAAAAGTATAGGAGATCTTAACTGGATGTACCTACGGAGAGAAGTAAGAACCTTTGCCATAGACAAGAGATAATCACTTAAAATTTGATCGCCCTTAATGTGCATCTGAATTTCATTTCCAGTTAAATTTACAGTGTAAGGTTTACCATACAGAATCGCGAATGGACTAACTTTCTCCCTAACCCTCGGGGTTATTCTGATTCTTAATAATGCCAGAGGTAAAACATCAGTCCATTTCATCTGAGTCTCCTGACACAATTTTCCTACCTGTCTCTTAATTGTTTGATTCATTCTTTCCACTTTTCCACTGGATTGTGGCCGCCAGGGGGTATGTAAATCCCATTTAATTTGTAGTATTTTTGAGATTTCCTGTACTATTTCTGCTATAAAATGAGGTCCCCTATCCGAAGAAAATCCTTCAGGTACCCCAAATCTTGGTATGATTTCTTTTAATAACATTTTCACTACCTCCCTTGATTTATTGGTACGGCACGGGAAAGCCTCAGGCCATCCTGAAAAGGTCTCAGCAATTACCAAAAAATATTTATATCCATTATAGCTTGGTAATTCAGAAAAATCAATTTGCCAGTAATCCCCAGGCATGAAGCCCCTTTTTACTTCCCCTGGGGGGGGGGCTTCTTCTGAATCTTGGGATTATTTCTGAGACAGATTTCACATTTTTGTGTAATACCTTTTGCAATTATTAACATGCTGATTCCCACAGCAAATCTGTTAACTGTTTCAACCAATGCCTCGGCTCCCATGTGGCTACTATCATGTATTTGCTTCATCAACTTCTTCATTATTGGCGAAGTTACCACACATTGTCCAGTAGATGTTACCCACCATCCTTCGGAAGTCTTTATGCATTTCAGTATTTCTGCTAATTTATTTTCTTTTTCAGTGTATACCGGAATTTCCATTTTTAACGTTCTCTCTGGAACTAAGGCTGCCACCGACACGGATAATGCTACCCTTTTTTCAGCCTCATCGGCCCTTTTGTTCCCTTTAACTATGTCAGTCTGTCCAGATTGGTGCACTTTGCAATGCATTACTGCTGTCTCTTTGGGTTTATTAACTGCTTCGAGTAGGTCCATAATCTCCTTACTGTATTTTATAGGATTCCCTTGAGAAGACAGCAATCCTCTTTCCTTCCAAATTGCGCCATGGGCATGTATAACCCCAAAGGCATATTTTGAATGTGTAAACACATTGGTCTGTTTTCCTTCTGATAATTCCAGAGCCCAGGTTAAAGCAATCAGTTCTGCTTTCTGGGTGGATGTATTTGCTGGTAGCGATCTTACTTCGATTTCTTCTTCCAAAGTGACAACAGCATATCCAGCCCTTCTTTCTCCCTTTATGATAAAACTGCTCCCATCAGTAAATAATTCCCAGTCTGGATTCTGCAATGGAATACCTCTCAAATCCGGACAGCTGGAATATATTTGCTCAATAGTTTGCAGGCAGTCATGAGCCAACTTTTCCTCTTTGTGAAGTGGTAATAAAGATGCCGGATTAAGGGTATTAGACACTTTCATGGTTACATCTTCTTGCTCAAGTATTACTGCTTGGTATTGCACCATCCTACTCGGGGATAACCAGTGATGCCCTTTCTGTTCTAAAACTGCTGCAACAGAATGTGGCACATAAACAGTCACCGTTTGTCCCAACATCAATTTTTGTGCTTCTTGTATTAACACCACAGCAGTGGCAACTGCTCTCAGGCGTCCTGGCCACCCTGCACCCACTTTATCCAATTGTTTTGAAAAGTAAGCCACAGGTCTTTTCCAATTTCCTAAAGTCTGTACAAGCACTCCCAAAGCCTGGCACCCTCGCTCATGTACGTAAAGCCCAAATGGCTTTGTTACGTTTGGATGTCCTAATGCGGGAGCACTCATGAGAGCAATCTTGTTTTCATCAAATCCTTTTCGGCACTCTGGAGTCCACTCCAGCAAGTCTCCCGGCCCCTTAACAGCTTCATATAAAGGCTTTGCCATTAATCCAAAATTAGATATCCACAGACAACACCACCCAGCCATTTCTAAAAATCCCCTAAGTTCTCTTTTTGATTTGGGGGGGGCGATCTGACAAATCGCTTCTTTCCTTTCGATTCATAATTTTCTTTCCCCCTGGGATATTTCAAATCCTAGATAGATTACACTTTCCTTCATGATCTGCACTCTTTTTCTGAGACACCCTATATCCTGCTGTTCCCCCAAAATTTAATAAACTGATGGTTGTTTCTCTACATTCTTCAGTCGTGTCTGCCCCCAATAAGATATCATCCACATACTGTAATAAGGTAGTGGCATCTTTCTTACCTTGCCATAATTCTAATTCTTTTGCAAGTACATTACCAAAAATTGTAGGGCTGTTCTTGAATCCTTGAGGGAGTACTGTCCAGCACAACTGCATTTTGCATTTCGTTGTAGGACTTTCCCACTCAAAGGCGAATAATTGCTGACTTTGTTCCTCCAAAGGGATACAGAAGAAAGCATCTTTTAAGTCCAATACTGTAAAATAGACATTTGAATCATTTATCGTCGTTAACAAAGTGTATGGATTGGATACCACTGGGTGCACATCAATCAGTATCTGGTTAATAGCTGGCAAATCCTGTACTAGACGGTATTCTTGTGAATGTTTTTTTTAACAGGCAGGATTGGAATATTGTACTCAGACTGACATTCTCGCAACAGTCCATACTTTAAGAAATTATTAATCATAGGCTCCAGTCCAACACGGGCCTCTAACTTCATGGGATACTGTTTTCGCCTTACCGGTTTAGCTCCTTGTTTTAATTCCACCTTTAGTGGTTCTACACATCTGGCTCTTCCAGGTTTCTCCATTGCCCACACAAAAGGGGCTACTGCATCCATTACTTCGGAGGGAATTCCACTGGGTCCACTCTCCACCTGTTCGGAATCCAGTGCTTTCTGCAACATATCTGCTTGTGCCTTCCAGGCGTTACTTTGTGGAATGTGCACCTTAACTTTGTTTTTATCAAAGGTTATCTGTGCCCCCAGTTTATTCAGTAAATCCCTCCCCATTAGGGGTAATGGGCTTTCTGGCATATATAAGAATTCATGTGTTAACACTCTATTTCCTATTTGACATTTAATTGGTTGAAAGAAAGGTTTGACCTCTCGCTTTCCCGTGACCCCAATTACTGGCATAGAGAATTTACTCATTGGTCCCTTACAGCTATTTAATACCAAATATGTTGCTCCAGTGTCTACTAAAAATTTAGCTGTTTCGTTCCCCAGCTTTACTGAAACCAGGGGTTCGGCTAGGGAATCCAATTTCTCAACCGCTGGTCCCCGTCAGTCTGAATCTTCTGCATCAATCAGGAGCAAATCTGCCTCCGGAACAGATACAGACTGAGGTTTCCAATGATCTGATTGTTTCCTTGAACACTCATTTTTCCAGTGTCCCTTTTCCCTACAAATCGCACACTGATCTCTCCTCAGTGAAATTCTATTTCTCAAATTCCCTCCTGCTCTATGTCCTCTTCCACGTCCTTGTCCTTTCGGAAAACCTCTTCCCTGGAGGAAGTTTGTGCCTGGGCAAATGCAGCTGCCAAAATTGCAGCATTTTGCCTCTTATCTTTCAGTTTCTCCTTTTGTTTTTCCTTTCTCTGTACTTCTTCCCTGTTATTGTACACCTTATATGCAATTTCTATTAACCGTGATATTGACATCCCTGACATACCATCTACTTTCTGAAGCTTTTTCCTTATATCTGGTGCTGATTGTCCTACAAATAATGTAGTAAAAGTCATCTTGTTCGCTTCTTCCTCGGGATCCGAGTCTGTCCATTTTCAGGCAGTTTCACATAACCGCTGGTAAAATGCAGAGGGATCCTCATTCTTACCCTGCACTACTTGATACAGTTTCGCAATATTTTGGGGCCTAGGTACTCCATGCTTTACCCCATATAATCTTAACTGTTGGTATTGTTTAGTCATTAACCTGCCTGCCTCTGTATTTTGATCCCAATCCGGTTCTTGGGCCGGCCTAAAATGGTCCGGTCCATCTCTAGCATTTTGTCTTTCATTCTCCTCTTGAACTTTATCTAATATCATTCTCTTCTCCTCAGGTGCAAGCAAAGTATTTAAAAGCACCTGTAAATCCTGCCAGTCTGGATTATGATTCTCAGTTATCATTTTAAAGGATTGATACATCTTTTCTGGATTTTCTCGGTACGACCTGGCAAACTCCTTCCAATTCATTAAATCTGTAGTTGAAAAAGGGACCTTCACATACACAGGCATCCCGTCTGGTCTGACTGCTTGACGCAGCGGGGCCTGAATCACGGGATTTTGCTGAGCCCGAGTAGCCCGAGTTCTGCCTGCAATCGGCCTACATGCCTCACTTCCCTTATTTCTGCTATCGACACTATTTTGATCTCTTTCCGGAGAGACCAATAATTGTACATCCTCTTCCTCATCACCCACTTTTAAACATCATTTCCCAATACTACAAGCAGAGCAACACCGAGGCATTTTCTCTTTGTCTTTCGTCATCATGAACACGTTTGAATCAGAGACCAATAGCTTACATTTTTTTCTAGTTTCATGACCATTTCTCAGAGAGAAAAACAAATCTACAGATGGGACCTCATCCCGTTTGTTCTGTCTTCTGCAAAACAACATAAGTTGCAAGATTGTATTATAATTTAGCGTTTCCATTTCTGGCCATTTTCCCTCATCCTCCAGTTTATACATTGGCCACCACTGAGTACAGTATTACTTTAATTTTCTCCTTGTTAAAGGATTCCCACCAAACTTACTCCAATGTTTCAGGATGCATCCTAAAGGAGAACAGGAGGATACCCCCGCAGATTGTCCTGTTCCCATATTATTACCCTTAAAAGAATGTTCTTACCAATTACACTTTCATACACTCCAGTTGTCACTGTCCAAACATGTACAAAGCTTACCTTTGGTTACCACAACCAATTACCCTTATATCCTCCCCTCTATGCAATGTATCTTAATAATTACTGCGTTGCAACTTTGAGTCGCTTATTCGCTCCGACTGGGGAGGGTGTTCGTGGAGTCCCCGAACAAAACGGTTGGTGCGCGCTGGAGTCCGAAGAGCAGCGTCTCCCCGCCAGGAACTGGCAAGACAATACGGGCAAGGCTTTACAGCGAGGGTCCCACCTGGGTCGCCAGAAAACTGTTGTCCGAAAAGCGGATTCGTTGCCCGGTGTGCAATAAGCCAATAATTACACCCTCAGGAGAGACATCGGCTTATTTATTTGAGTTGTGCAAGCCTGGGTGCTCGGTGATTTCCCACAGAACAAGCACACCCCCCCCCCCCCAACTTTTCAAGTAGCATTTATACAAACAAATTGCCAGGTTTGCAACTTTCCCTTTTACACTGATTGGTTAGTGATTTACATACAATTATAATTTTGCTTACACACCATTTTACTATTACGCATGCTCAGGGGAGGGGTCTTCACCTGGGCACTGGTCTTTTTGACCTATGGGCGTGATTTTTTGTATTATAATGAGGACAGTTCAGTTAGGGATACCTGGACCTCCAATTCTTTTGCCAAATTGGCAATACATACCTAGAAATAAAACATTTTGATTTAATGTTTCTTTTAGGGCTTTAGCAGTTCTAGGATGCCTTTGATTAAAGACTGCTTCTTTTCAGAACATAGAGATAGAAGTTATCCTAATCTGCCTAGTTTAAACAGTATGAACATTCTTTCTGAGCTTCTCAGGGTTGTCTTGTAACAGGGTGGCCCCACGTGGGGGAGGAGCAAGGGAAGAGGCCAGGATGCAGCGGGCTATTGAACGTGCCCCTTCCCTGGGGAGCAGGGTTGGGGGGAAAGGAAGAGGTTTGGGGCTGGCTGGGGCTGGTGGCAGGTGTGGGGCAGCCCTGCCCTGGTCCCCCCCCCGAGTGGGAGGGAGCTGGGACTAGGTCCTGCAGGAGCTGGTGGCCGAGCAAGGAGATTTGTGCTATCTGGGTCCCTGGGATGGCTGTCAAAACAGGGACGCTTTCAGCACAGATGATGGGAGTGTGTGTGCCCATGGCAGGGGTTGTCAGGAGAAGTCTCTTTGCACGGCAAATTCCCCAAAGGTGTGAGAGCCAAGCCCGGCACCCAGGCAGGGCAGTGCCGGGAGAGTTCCCACGCCTGCTCTCAAAGCAGGCAGAGCAAAGCTGCTGTGCTGCACGAGGCTGGGGCCGGGCAGAGCCCCAGCATGGCTGGGCTTCGAGGAGTGTCCCTGGTGCTGCTCCGGACATGCTAGGCTTGGCTGAAATTCTGCCGTGGCTCCAGGTATAGCACAGGGCAGTGCCAGTGCGAAGAAGGAGAGGGAGAAGTGCTCACGTCCCACCTGAGCCCTCTCCCTCTCCCTTTCAGGCTGCAGCACACCAAGTGTCCCAGACAAGAGCCCCACGCGGGCAGCAGGCAGCCAACAGCACCTGCCCTGGCTTCTGCCCTTTCTGCTGTGACCCCCGGCACCCTCTGTCCAGCCCAGCTCGGCCTCGTCCCTCCCAGCGCAGCCCAGGCAGGATGCTCTGCAATGGCCAGAGCAGCCATCCGGATCCTGCTCTCACTGCGGCCCCCTGCACTGGAGGCCAGTGAAACCGGCGAGCAAAGCCGCAGGCGCACTCCCAAACCCTGATCCTTTTGCTGTTTCTCTCGAGGGTGGCACTGGGTGCTGCCCTGCAGCAGCTGGCTCTGCCGGGGCTGCCTCCCCCGGCCAGGGCAGGTTCCCTGGAGGCTCCTAGGTCAGCGCAGCCCATGCTTGCGGGCTGGGCCAGGTCAGGAGAGGAGGGCTCCCCCAAATCCCTGTCTTGGTTCGTCACCTCTTTCCTTTTGCTGGTTCTCAGCAGCTGTCAGCAGGGTATTCGTACTGCTTTGTTTTCCCTGCGGTTATGAGCTGGGAGCAGTCTGGAGCCTGGGCTGGTGACAGGGCCCTCTGTGTGCCAAAGGAAAGGCTGGGGGAAATGAAGGGTCGCCCTAGTCCCTAAGCCTTAGCCTTAATGCAGCCGGCACTGCAGAAGTTTTAGCAGCGACTCCGTGAGATGGCCTGGACCTGCACCCAGCCCCACTTTGCCCCTGGGCACCCGAGGACTTGGCAGACACGGAGGAGCAGCCTCCTCTGCAGTGCCCCTGCCAGGGGAAGAAGCTTTTCTAGCTACGCCTGTCCAGAGTGTGCAGCAGCCGCTGGCTGCCAGATGCCGAGGAGGTGCGTAAAGCAGCAAATAAAGAGCAGCCCAAGAGCTCTTTGAGTAGTCGGCAGCCTATCCCCAATCACTGTCTTGGCCTTTCCCTCCGCTGAGGGCCTCCTGCATGCCTTTTGCTGTGCCCCAGGGGCCTCTGCAACACTTCTGGTGCAGAGAGGGGCCCTCTGGGCAAGGCATGGTGTGGGCTGGGTTCTCCGTGTGCCTTTTGGTGCAACCTCAAGTGGCCTCCAAGTTCACTTGTTGCCTCCCAAGAGCCTCCGAGTGCCTTGTGGTAAGTCCCAGGAGCCTTTGATTGCCTTGCTGTGCATGCCAGAGGCTTTTGAGAGCCTTTTGGTGCATCCCTGGGTGCTCCCTGTGCGCTTGGCATCTCTCAGGCCCTTGCCGTGTTGTTTGTCCCACCGTAGATTGCTCTGGATGCCTTTCAGTGCCTCTCAGATCCCTCAGGGTGCTTTCTGGCATGCCCCCATCCCTCTCGGGATGCATTTCAGTGCACCCCAGAGCCTTCTGTGTGCCTTTGGTGAGTCCCGTGGTCCTTCCGCTTGCTTCTTTCATGACCCAGGGGCCCGAGTGAGCCCTCTGGGCATTGAAGAGCTACATATGGCATCAAGGAGTGCTTGACAGTGTTCCCCAGGGGGGGAAGCTGTCTCTGTACAGCCAGACAAAAAGCTGCCAGCAAACCGGACACGCTTTCTTTCCCCCGCGCTCCCCAAGTGTGTGGGAAGCTGCCGCTGTCCTCTTCCCTGCGGCTCCTTCCCTTGCTCTCAGCCTGTCGCCTGTGGGCACCTGCCCAGGGAGCCTCTGGGCAACGTTTTGTCCAGGCGAGTTTCTAGATGGGCTGTTTTGATGAAAGGTGGCCACAGGGCCCAGGAAGAGGGTTTTACTGCTCTGACGCTGCTCTGAAGGTGCACAAGGCACCTGTCCTGCGTTTCAGCAGGGCGGTTAGCAATCCAAGCTAGCAAGCAGAAATGGGCTCCACGCACTGTCCCAGCCCTGGCCTGCTCCCTCGGCAGATGCCTTCCCTCCGGCACAGCAAGATCCTGCCCCAGGGATCTGGGTGCTGAGGTTGCAAGAAGGAGCTGAGTGCCTTCGTGGCTCCCCACTCCCCCATCCCTCCCCCATTCCCTGCCCCCTAGGAGTCTTCCAAGCAGATCCCTGAAGAGGCCAAAGTCTGCTCTCCTGCAGGCCAGGCTTGTAATACTGCTTTTTGCCCCGCTCCTTCCTCTCAGGATCCTGCGCGCCACCATCACCTCCTGGTCACTGCAGCCAAGGCTGCCCATGACCTGCTCATCCCCAACCAGCCCTTGCTTCTTTGCAAGCAGGAGGTCCAGCAGAGCCCCTGTCCTCCATCACCACTCTCAGGAACTTGTCCTCAATGCTCTCCAGGAACTTCCTGGATTGCCTGGGCCCTGCTACGTTGTCCCTCCAGCAGATACCAGGCTGATTCAAGAGGAGTGCCCCAAGAGGACCAGGGGCACTGCAAACATGAGGCTACTCGTAGCTGTCTGTAGATGGCCTCTTCTACCTCACCTGCTTGGCTAGAAGGCCTACAGCAAACTCCCACAACAATGTCACCCATGCTGCTGTGCCCCTGCATCCTTACCCATCAGCTCCCAGTCAGCCCACTGCCCACCCCCAGGCAGAGCTCCATGTGTTCCCACTGCTGCCTGCCATGCAGGGCGGCTGCCCCTCCTTGCCTTCCCTGCTGGGCCTCCCTAAAGAGCCTGTATCCATCCATTCACTGCACCACTCCATGCGTGCGGGCTCTCCCACCACGTCTCTGGGATCCCAGCAAGACCACAGCCCTGCAGCTGCACACAGATCTTGAATTCCTCCCCTTTCTTCCCCTTGCTGCAGGCATGAGTGTACAGGCACTTCAGAGAAACACCCAAGGGTGCTGATCTCCCAGAAAGCCCTCTGGATCCCTCCAGGAGCCCTGTGGGGTGCCGGGTGTTGGCAGGGCCCTGGGGACGCCAGGCCCACGGTGAGGACCTCTGGCTTTGGCCGTGCTCCCCAGCGGGTGGCTGGTGGTGGCGATGAAGCAGCCCACAGGGTGCCCTGCTGGAGGAGAGGTTTCCTTTGGGGCTCATCGCCTTCACACCTCATCCCAAGTCTGTCCCCGTGGGGCGCTCATCGAGGGGCTGAAGGCAGGGGCTGGGTGCACCTCTCAAGGGGCACCAGAGGAGGATCAGAGCAGCTCTGAGGGGACCAGGGCACGCTGAGGGCAAAGAGAGGTGCTGCGGGTGGGGGGGGTGGGGGGGGGGGGCGAGACGGCCCTGCGACCTCGAGGGGATGCGCCCTGCCCCTCCCGGGGCTGGTGACAGGCCGCACGCACTAGGATGACAGCGGGGCCCTTTGTGACAGCGCTCCTGTGACACCCCACGGCGTTGCCAGGTGCCGGCGCGGCCTCAGCTCCACAGTGTCTGCCAGGACGATGCTGGGACAGGGCGGGAGCGTGCAGGGCTGGCGGAGGAGCCCCCGAGCACACCCACGTCTTTCCCTGCCGTCCCCAGGCAGCCCCACGGAGCCTTTCCCGTGTCCTCCAGGATGGCAGAGAGACCCCCCAGCTGCCCCAGGGTGGCCTGGCAGGAGCAGGAGGAGGAGGCCGAGGTCCTTGCGGAGAGCAGCAGCCAGCTGCAGCCCCACGAGGGGTGTGTGCCCCAGGCACTGCCGATGGGTGAGTGAGGGGGCACCGCTGTGCTGGGCAGGCCAGGGGCTGTGACCCACCCCGCTCTGCCACGGCCTCCTGTCAGGCTGCCGCGGGCGCCCTGGGGCCCTGAACGTCGGGGCCTGCTGGGGCTTGGTAGCCCACCGCAGCACAGCATCCCCCGGGGGCAGAGCAGCAGAGGGGACCCAGCTCTTGCTCCCTGGGCCAGGCAGGGAGAGGCAGCTGGGGCGGCACCAGGCAGCCATGTACCAGGGACCTTTCCTGCCTGTCTGCGAGCGAGTTCCCGACCTGGAGGCGCTGACCTGTGCTCCAGCGCTGCATCCCATGCTGTCCCGTGCTGTCCCGTCCCGTCCGCTGGGCACCTCCCAGCCCTGACGAGCCCAGGGGAGATGGGGTCTCCGTGCCCCCCCCGTTGCTGGTGCCTGGCCCAGGGCTCGCTGTGTGCGGGGTTGCAGGCGCGCGGTTGTGCAGAGGGCTCGGCTCTCCCCTCTCCTCTCTCTGCCCGCCCTTACAGCTCTGCCTGCTCTCTTTCTCCATCAGCTCCCAGCCTGGCTCTGCCCAGACAGGAGGCGGAAGCCCTGAAGCACCTGCATGCCTTTCTGAGCCACCGAGGAAAGGTACCTGTTGCCCTTTCCCTCTGGGCTGTGCCTGCATCTCCTGGTGGGTGCCTGCGGGGGCGCCATGCTCAGAAGCCCCCCACCCCCACCCCAGCCCCCTCCCTTCTGGGGGCTGCTGGCTGGGGAGGGCTGCTCCCTTCCAGGTGCCCCATGCTTGGCTGCAGGCGCTGCAATGCTGTGGTGCTGCTGGCCGTGGCTCTGCACCTCTTACGCTCTCTGTTTGTCCTTCTGCTCCTGGTACCAGGAAGAGGCCGAGAAGCTGCGGTTTCTGGCCTCCGTCTGCACCCTGTGCACAGCAGCCAGCTCCAACGCCTGGTTACGGGAGCAGCTTTGGCTGTGCAGATTGGAACTGGCCGAGACGCTGGAGGTGAGGGGACCCCCGGTCGGGCTGGTGGAGGGGGCGCTGGCACACCAACGAGGGCAGGACGGGGGTGTGCGAGCACAGGGAGGTGTGTGGTCGTGGGGGCTCGTGAGCGCAGCCCTTCTTCCCACTGCAGGGCTGCAGGAGCCCCTGAGGACCCCTGTGAGCTGGGCGCTGGGCAACGAGGGGGCCGCCCTGGGTGTCAGTGCTGGGATGGGGGCACCCAGGCTCTGCCGGGCCTGCAGGCTGCTCGCTGGGCACTGGCAGCTCCCGTGGCCCATCACGGCTGTGCTCTCCAGGTGCTGCTGCAAGAGGAGCCCAGCGACCACATGGGCAGTGCGGTGCGGCAGCAAGTCATGCTCGCCATCAGCGCCATGAGGTAGCTGCCCCAGCTGCTGGCTTGGCCCAGGCCTCCCCACCATATGGCCCCGATGGCCCCAGTCCTAGCAGGGAGGCATCCCCCGTGCTGGGGTAATCTGCCAGTGCCGTGTGCTGGGCCTCTGCTCTCTGCTGGGCTGGGCCCGAGAGTGGTGGAGACAGGATGGCAGACAGGGCCCTGGGGCTACCCTGTGTCTCCTGGGCTTTCCCCCAAAGGGTAAGGCAGGAGATGGAGAGGGCATCGGGCCCCACCTGCCAGGACTGTTGCCTGTGCCTGGCCAGCATGCTGGGGGCAGGAGGTGGCTCCCCCACCTACTGCACGTATCCTCCCCGGTCTCCCGCCCCAAGGGCCGCAAAAACCTTCTCAGGGCATAAAGGGACTGCTGCCAGCCTCAGGGACTGAAAGGCTCCTCTCTCTGCTTGCAGCAAAGTGCATCTGGTTTCGGAGAGTGAAAGGAACAGCCTGCTGCATGCCTGCTTCTGCAGCATCTTCTCCCTGCCTCCAAGGGAGGACGCACAGAGCGTGAATGCTGCCCTCTACTCCAAGGTATGCACTGGCTGGGCTACGGAGGCCTGCCAGGCTCTCCGGAGTGGTCCCTGGCTCGCCTGTGCTGAGAGACAAGCATAAGCTCCAAGCCGGGGCAGGATCCCAGCTTGGCTTTCCCACCCGCCTCCCTTCTTCCCCTTGCCCCAGGCAGTGCCGCCAGGCTGGGCCTGTGCAGCAGCTCCCCTGCGCCAGGGCCTCTCCCTGGGCTCCGCAGGGCCATGGGTGTCCCCCTCAAGCAGGAGGAATTCGAGCCCCTCTGCGGCAGGCGAGGGGCACTGGGGAAGAAGCGCCTCGACCCTCTGTCCTCCTTGCAGACCCTGGATGCCATGGACAGCATGCTGCAGGTGTTGGTGCTCAGCTGCCCTGCCTCCCAGCTGCTGGAGACGCAGATCATCCTGAAGGTCTGGTATTTGCCAAGAGTGGGGTTCACAGGGCCAGTCCCTCACCGCAAAGGGAAGTTACACCCTCAGGTGGAACCCCGCCCCCTCCCCGCCCAGCACCTGTTGCAGAGAGCACGCTGTGGGGAGGGGTCCCGGCTGCCTTGCGGGAGCGGAGCTCTCCACGGCGCTCTTCCGTGAGCCCAGTGTCTCCTGGCGGCAGTCAGCATCCCTTCCCCTCCCCTCATTCCTGCAGTGTCAGGGGAAAGTGCTGCCCACTGTGCCTCCAGGCCAATAATGTCCCAAAGCTTCCCTGGCCCCAAAGCAGGGCGAGGAGTTGCAGCCTCCTCCCTCGGCCCCACACAGTGGGCAGCTGCCACTGCTGCCCCTCGGCCCCCCCATCCCTTGTGCTCTCCTCCCCAGGGCCGAGCAGGGCTGCGGCCCCCTGGGACCTGCCCATGTCAGGCTGGAAGCTTTGCCCCTGGGGCTTCCTCCTGGGCCAGCACCCTGAGTGCCCAGCAGCAAGGTGGTGCTGGCCCCAAAGCCTCCTGGTACTGGGGAAGGCCCAGAGGGCCAGTTTTGGAAAGCAGCAGGAGCTGCAGTAGCAACGGGCTCCGGCTACCAGCGTGGCCACAGCAGGTTCACCTGGGGGATTTGCCCCACTGCTGCGAGGCCCTCTGGAGGCAAGAACCTGCTTGCAGGCTTTGCTCCCACTCCGAGGAGCCAAAGCATAAACCCGGCCAGGCATTAAAACAGAGCTGCCTGCCTCGGAGCAGCAGTCAGGGCACAGGGCAGACCAGACCAGCAGCTTTTCTCCTCGCAGGTCCTGCTGCCCTTCACGGAGTCCAAGCAAGCAGCTGTGCGTGCAAGGGCCATGGGGCGGATTGCCAGGCTGAGTGATCTGCTGGTGAGCTCTTCCTTGCTGCAGGTAAGGAGCCTCTGGTGCAGGCATGCTCCAGCCACCCCACGACCCCTTGCCAGGGCCCCGGCATGCCCTGCAGGTGTGGGCTGCCTCCGAGGGAGGCCTGGGCAGAGGTCAGGGCCCTCAGCAAGACCCTGCCCGGAGGCTAAGATCTTGGCCCTGCCTCTTTGGGTTTCCCGCTGCGGTCCCTGCTCCCTCACGAGCTGACTGTGCCACCAGCCCTGCACAGGGCAGGCCTGCCCTGGGCACAGGTCGTGGGCCCAGCAGGTGTGGCAGCCCTCCCCACTCTCAGCTGCTGCATGGCTGCTTTGGGAGCCAGGGCCAGCAGGGCCCACCATAGCTCTGGCTCACACGGGCTCCAGCCCTCGATGGACCATGAGTTTGGGCCTTTGGTCCTGACCGGTGCCCCTTAGCCCTGGTGCCAGCACTTCCTGTGCCCCCCAGGCCCAGCGCTGCTTTGAAGGAACCAGCGACAGCCCTGGCCATGGGAGACAGAAGCATTTCCCAATCCTGGGGCAGCTGGTGGGGCGTCTCACGCTCTGCTGTGCCTACAAGGACCAGAGGACTAGTGACGGGGCTGCGGCTGCTCTTCGGCACCTCTGCAGATTCATCCTGCAGGAAGAGAGTAGGAAGCTGCGCTGGGCTGAGTCCTTCCAGACATGGCCACCAGACCCTCATCCCTGTGCTCCTTAGCAGTGGCCTGGAAACCCTTTGGCAGCACCTGTTGCACTGAGGCCTCCTGTCTTGCTTCAGACCAGAAAGTCTGGTCCAAGTCGTTCTGCCTCGCTGTATTCCTGAAAGCAATTGCCCCTTCCCCCATCTTGCAGTAGGCCCAGACCCTCCCTGGGGATCCTGCTCCCCAGACATTTCTGGCATGCCCTTTTCAGCTGCCAGGGGAGAGTTCTCCCTGACGCCTGCAGTGGGCCACGGGCACCCGCGCAGCCTTCCTGTTGAGGGTCCTGCGTTTCCCCTCCTGTCCAGGCAGGGAGCAGTGGCTGGCTAGCCCAGAGCACCTACAGCTCCAGGAGGACTGGGAAGCAGTGAACACCTTCTGGCCTTCACAGTCCAGCGATGCCGGGCAAATCATGATAGTAAGGAGCACCTCCCTTGCTGGGACTCCCAGCCCGGGGGTCAGCATGCGGCTTGGATGGGCAGAGGGATTGCTCACCGGCGGGGCTGCCGGGGCCTTGCGGTGCCTGGGGAGAGGGCTCGCACTGTCTGTGGGCCGGGACTAGGCAAAGGCTTCCCTCCTGCCGCCAGCGAGCTCTGGTTGTGCACAGGAACAGTGCACGGGGACCCTGAGCCCAACCATCCACCTCCTGCCCAGTGCCGTCCCCCAGCCCAGCAGGGCCCCAGCTCCTGGCTCGCCGGGGGTCGCTGTGCCAGCCCTGCCCCATGTCTGACTCCAGGGCCACTTGCTGCTGAGGCAGGCAGCGCAGTCGGGACACGGGATATGACATATGCGTCTTGCTTGCTGCCCTTCCTTCTGTAGGTAGTTGGGAAATACCTGCAGCCCTCTGAGAGCACAGACGTCATCCTCACGGCCATCGGGGCCATGAGAGCCTGCAGTGCCTATGACACGCAGGCAGCTGCTCACATGCTGGATGCCATTGTGACAGAGGATGCCTGCCTTATGGAGCACGTGAGTAGGCGGTGGGTGGTATGGCCGGGGCTCCAGCCCTCCGGGGGATGTTTTTCCCCCTGACTCCAGGTCTGCCAGGCAGGCAGTACCCCCTGAGGCCAGCACAGAGCGGTGGCAAGGGACGCCGTTCTCCGTGGGAGCTGGGCAAATGGCTGCACTCCGGCAGCAGCCCCACTCTGCGCCATGTCCCCTCCAGGTGCCCAAGATAGTGAGGTGCATCTGGAGAAGCGTGCTCTCCATCACAGAGGTGTCTGCCCGGCTCAGCCTGGACAGGGCCCTCCTGAAGCTGACCTGCACGTACCCCGAAGACGTGGTCATGACCCTGTTGCGGAGTTGCCCATCATGCGACAGGTATGCGCCCAGGTGACTCTAGTGCTTGGGGCCTGGCAGCCTTTTGGGCTTATCCCATGTGGTCTGCCAGATTGATGGAGCTTTTCAAGAGAGTGCTGAGGGGCTGGGCCCTCCCGCTGTGCCCGTGTGCCAGCCGCGGTGCGTCAGGCAGGGCTGCATCAGCCAGAGCCAACCAAGTCTGCGTGCCGTCAGCCCCAGAGCCCAGCTGCCCTGCTCCCTGCCTGCCCCACAAGCTGTGTGCTTGAGCTTGGCTGTCTGCTGGGAGGTGGGGCAGGGCCGGCTGGGCGCGGCCAGCAAGTGGGCAGAGGGCAGTGGGCAGAGGCAGGGCTGGTGGCCAGCCCAGGCCCTCTGGGGCTGCCAAGGCCACGGTGCTGTGGCTGCGGCAGCTGCTGACAGGGTGCTCTGGGCCTGCAGCGCTGCCGTGGCCATGTGGAGGCTGCTGGTCTCGAAGCCCGAGGCTGCGGAGAGGGTGCTGCAGGAGCTACTCAGCGTGCTGGAGGACTGGCCGCTGCATGAGATATTCACCTCGGACGGGGATGACACAGACGTCTTTTCCCTGGCCGTGAGTTTCTGGCCAAGGCCTCGCGCGCCCCCGGGGGCTGGGCTCACCTCTGCGGGCAAGAGGCGGGGAGCCCTCCCCTTCCCCATCCACCCATCCCCATCAGGGCTACGGCTGGCAGGGCCCTGCCCAGCTCCACTGGGGAGGCCTGCGCTGCGGCAGCGCCCTGGGCCGCAGCGCACTGCGTGAGGCCCTCTACGCACAACCCTGGAGCCCTGTCTGGGTGGCCTTCCCCCCTCCTCTGCCCCTGCACCTTGCTTAGTGGGCTGGAAACCTGGGTTAGGGTCTAGCTTAGTGTGCGGGGCATGGTTAGGGGCCTGGCAGGAGCAAGGCACGTGCCAGGCAGGCCTGTGCATCGAGGGCCCCCAGGGCAACATTCACGCCGCCCCAAGAAGGGTTATTGTGTCCACATCATGAAGAGGAGCTGAGCCCACAGAGCGCCTACAGCTTTTGTCTGGCTGGACAGCCAGACCGTGCACTCCTTCTGCACATCCCATGGCCCAGGGCAGTGTCTGAGCCTCATGCCCGGTGGTGCTGGGGTCGTGTGACAGGGACGTCTCTGCAGCGAGAGCTGTCTCTGTGTGTTTTTGGCAGGCAACACGAGCACTTCATGAGATCCTCCAGCAGTCCAGCTACCTGCAGGAGGTGGAGGCCTTTTTCCACCAGCTCTTCCTGGTGCTGCTCTTCCAGATTTCCTTCACCACAGAGCTGTCGCCAGAGGAGGCCGAGATCTGGAGGGAATGCCAAGGGGAAGAGTCTGCTCTGAGCAGTGCCGTGAGGTGCTGCATCGCAGCCCCGCCATCTCTGCTGTGGACCTGGGGGCAGGGCCAGGGGTGCCAGTGTGACCTGGGCTTTGCTCTGCACACAGGTTCACAGTGCAGACGATGAAAGCGCTGCTGTGCTGTGTTGGCTATGAGGCGCAGGTGCTGCTCATGGAGAGGAAGCGTGGCTGGGACCTGCTGCTCAGCGCGGAGACCCACTACAGGGGAGTGGGTTTGCTGGCCAGGTGAGAGCCCCCTTGTCCCCGCTGTGCCCCAGGCTTTCTGCCCTGCAGATGGGGAACGCCACCAAGCCCGCAGGGGTCCCCAGCCCTCGAGGAACGGGGCTGCAGCTTCAGCACTTGTGAGTGAGGCACGGCCGAGTAGAGCGGCCAAGGGAGCTGCCACTCTGTCGCTGCCAGGCTTTGCAAGCTGTCGAGGGAGAATGGGTGTTTCCAGGCACAAGAGAGTGTGGGGGCCAGGAGCACTCACTTCACAAAGGCCTGGAGTCCCCTCACGTGGGGCCTGGGCTCGTGCCCTTGAGAGCGAGCCGCAGGCACTGTGTGCAGGCAGCCCCTGCAAGGGCAGCCAAGCAGGGAAGGGTCGGGATGCCCAGAGGATTAGTGGAAGAGCCCACGGGGGGCATGAATCTAAAGTGAGCAGGAAATGGGCCGCGTTGTCAGGGCTGACTTCAGGACCGGAAGGATGTTTTTCCAGTCTCCAGCGCCAAAAGGAGCCGAATGATGCTGGGCAGTGGCTTCCTCATGGTGAGGTGTGGTGGGGAAAGACCACGTGCCCACGAGTAAATGTGGTCAGCTGCCGGAGCTGAGCAGAAATTTGGTCCTGCCCTGCCCTGCCTGTCATGGGCCATGGGGGACAGATGAGAGGGATGGGGCATGGTGATGCCAGAAGAGATTTTCCTTGCTGCTCAAGAGCAATGGTGCCTTTTTCCCTCTGCCAGAGAGATGAGGAAGACATCAAGTCACCTGCGTGCTTTCATGCTGCAGCAGCTGGCAGAGGTGCTCCGCAGGGAGGAGCCCTTGCAAGAGATCCCTGCCATGGCTTTCCTTGTGGAGGTGAGTGTGCTGGCAGGCGGTGCACCTGGGGTGCCCCTAACCCCTCTAGTGTCCTGTGCCCCCGCTGCGGGGTGGACGGCAGTGAGTGGAGCTGGGGAGTGGGTGCACTGTGATTACTACCCAGGGCTTGGCCCCCTCTGTGGCGGGGTAACTCTTGTCCCCACCTGCATTTCATGCTTCCCTTGTGGCAGCTCTCTCTTGCCCGTCTGCTCAAAGGCATGCGGATAAGAGGCTGCAGATAGTGTGGAGGAGCAGGCGAACAATCTGTGTGGTGCACTGTGAGGCCCCGGGCAGAGAGTGGGGCCCCAGGGGCTCTCCGCACTCAAGGGTGCCTTTGTGGCGGGCTTCGTCTGGGCCCGGTGCCCTTGCCCTGAGCTGTTGGTGGGATGCAGCACTGCACGAGGCAGGGAGTGCTGCTGACAGTGCCAGTCTCATTGTGCTGTGTGTTTCAGCTGCTGGCCTGCGGTGACCTTTGTGGAGAGGATGAGGATGTGCTGGTTGTCCTTGGGAGGTATCTGCAGAGTCGCTGCGGGGTGATGCGCGGGCTGGTGCTCAGAGGCCTTGTCCTGCTGTGTGAGAGGGAGGAGACGGTGAGCAGGGGTCAGCCGGGTGAACCCGTGCCGGCAGCGTGGGGCTGAGTGGGGGGGGGGGGGGGTCTGGGTAACACAGTAGCTTGGACTTTGCAGCTCTGCCCCTGCCCTGTGCATCTCCCCTGAGTCTTTTGGGCCAGGCCCTTGGCTGTGGCACACAGTGAGAGAGACACCAGTGCATGCCTGAAAGCACTCCTGCTGCTGCATGTTGTGGCTGCGCCAGCAAGAGCTCCTGGCCCTGCACCAAGCAGGCCAGCTCCAAAGAGCTTGTGTGGTGGGAGTGCTGTGCCCAGCGGGAGCATCCTGCTGCATGGTGGAAGGCAAGCCTGAGCGCAGGGCCAGGCTAATGCCACAGGCAGCTTTGGGGCCGTGAGGCAGCAGCCCCCACCAGGCAGGGGCCACGGCATGCTGAGTGCTGCCTTGAGGGGGGGGGGGGGGGCTCTGCGCTGTGCCGTGCCGCAGCCCCTGTGCACAACGGGTGGGTGCCTGCAGGCCCTTGGCAATGGGGCACTGAGCCCTGACGGGAAAGAAGCCTGCTAGGGTTGAGACTGCTCGTGGCCCGGGCAGCTTTCCAGACAGTGTTAGCCACTAGCGCCCCTGCCCAGTCAAGTGTGGCGCAGAAGAGGGCTACTGGTCAGGTGGAGAGGAGCCCGTGCTGGTGTCTCCTCCCTGCCTATGCCCCCAGTCGCCACACCCCCTGTGGCTGTGCCAGTAAGCCCTGTGTGGCAGCAGGTTGCTGCAGTAATTGCTGTGCCTGCTTCTGGAAAGCCGGAGAGGAAGATGGTGTCCAATAAGGCAAGCATCGTTGCCAGGGCCAGGTGTCTTTCTTCAGAAATCGAGGTTGTGTTTCACGCAGGTACGAAGAATGCATTTCCTGGTGCCACTCCTCATGGAGCAGCTGCAGGATGTGGACAGGGACATTGGCACAAAGGCCTTGGTGGTGCTCAGCCATGTGGTCCATGTCATGGCCGGAGAGAGGGTGGCTGGCATCGCTCTGCAGCTGTTGGAGAAGCTCCTGCCGCTCTTTGATGACGTAAGGCTGGGGGGAGAGCTGGGGGCCCTGTTGGCATGTCTGTGAGCCTGTGTGCGGCGTCACGGCTGTGGTGTTTTCCCCTGTGCGCATGCCCCCGGCATGTGAATTTGTGCTTTCCACCACAGGCCCTGGGCGCTGTCAGGAAACTGTTTGCCTTGTGGATGTGGGGTCATTGCCCTGTCCTGCCCATGGTGTCCCAGTGTGCAGGACTAGGTTGAGGCAGCGCCCTCTCTGCCCGTGGCTGCTCCGTGTTGTGGTTGGCCTCTGCTGTGCCAGGAGCAGGCCTGGGCGCGAGGGAGAGGCCATGCCGCGTGGCTGCCTCTTTCTGCCAGCCTCTTGAGCTGGGGAGCGCAGAGCAAGCCCCCGGGCGATCAAGAAAGGTTGCCCAGGAGGGGCAGGCAGGCAGAGCTCAGGGAAGCCTGTCCTGCTGCTGCCCATCCCTGCAGATGCGCTCTTGCCGCTTGCCGTGGCAGGCAGGTGAGGCCTGGAGCGGGTGGGATGCCTGCAGGAGCCACTGTGGAGGGCCTTCCCTGTCTCCTCCTCAGTGTGTCTCCTGGGGCAGCTCTTGTGGGCCTCTGCTGGGAGTGACTAGCGGGCGTGTGGCCAGGGCCAGAGGAGCTATTGCAGGCACGGACGTCTCCCCCAGGCTCCGCTCTGCCTGGCCACGGCGTGTTACAGAAGCCCACTGCATTGCCCTGCGTGGGCCTGGGGCCATTTTGCGATGGCTGCAGACCTGGCCCACAGCTCCTCGGTGCGGAGTGAGGGCCAGAAGTATTTGTGCCCACATCTGCCGTGCCGATCCCCGTGCTGATCGTGGTCTTGGAGCAGCCGGTGTTGAGGTGCCCCTTGCTTCTTCCTTCCCACCAGGAGCCTAGGCGCGTGCGAGAGCTCTCCATCCACCTCTTCAAAGATGTGATGGAGGCTGTAGTGGGCAGCAGAGATAAGCAAGTGAAGGACCAAGTGCACAGGAGCCTGCTCCCCCTGGTCTTCCATTTGCATGACGAGAGCCTGAACGTGGCCCAGGTATGGATTTCTACCCAGGGGCTTAGAAGTTTCTAAGCAGGGGCCAAGGAGCTGGGCATGGCATTTCCCAGACTTGCTCTCCCTGGTGCCACAGCAGCCCGTGGCTGCAAGGGCCTAAGCACTATAGCCCCTCGGGGCTTCCCAGCTGTGCCTGCAGGTGTGCGAGGCCGGGCTTTGACCCCCATTCCCTGTTGCTGCCATGCTCTGCCCAGGGGCCCTGGAGTTGTCTGGGCCAGGGCATGCCCCAGCTCCCTCAGGCACACCCACCGCAGGAAGAGACCCCCCTGCTCACTAAGTTCACCCTGTGCCCACAGTGCCCCTGGTGCGCACCGAGAGGCGCAGCACCGGCAAGGCATTTTGGGAGCCAACAAGTTGCGCAGCCCCCGAGCCCGGGGAGGGCAGAGTGCCAGGGAGGGAGACGCAGCCAGGAGAGGGGACTGGCCCTGCATCCCGAGTATCCTGCTCTGGCCCCGGGGCACAAGAGAGCAGCAATGGATCAGGCTGGGGAGCCAAGCACTGTGCTGGGAATGCTTGTGTGAAGCACTTGTGGCTGAGTCCTGCCTGGGCGTCTGTGCGACTGCAGCCCTTCAGCCTCCTCCTGGCCTTGCCTCCAGCTCAGCAGCTCTTAGGGGTGGGTGTCTGTTGTGCTGCTGTGGCAGAGCGAGGTGCCTGAGATGGTGGTTGCTCCATGTCTGTGCCCAGGGCATGGAACCCTGTGGCAGATTGGGTGCCCAGCTGGGCAGGGAAAGGCCACGAGGCTTGCCAGGAGGAGGAGGGTGCAGGGTCTTCTCCCCTGGGCTGCGATGGCATCTCTCAGTCTCTGCTGCTGTGCAGGCCTCACAGGAAGCCCTCCTTGGTGCTGCCAAGTTCCTCAAGTGGGAGCAGCTGGGACACCTGACCGTGGCAGCACAGACGTGGAGGATCGGCGAGTGCCTGGTAAGGCCAGCCCCAAAGCCCTCAGACGCAGCCCGGACAAGGGCTGTCCCCCTCCCTGCCCAGTGTGTGAGGCAGGCAGCTGTGCCCCTCGCCACAGCTGCAGCGCGGGGCTGCCAGCCTGGAGCTGCACTGCTGCTGCCCTTCTCCAAGCACACTGCCCCGGCAGGCTCCTCTCCAGGCGCCTCTCCCCTCACTGGCCCCTGGGATGCTAAAGCAGCCCTGGCCCAGCCAGGCCTTGGGAGCAGGAGAGCACTGCAGCATCCCTGGGGAGCAGCCAGCACCCTGCTGCCTCCAAGCCTCAGCACTGCACAGCTTGTGTGTGGGAGTGGTGATCGTCCTGGCGGGGGAAGGCTGGGGAGGCCAGTGCTGGGCGGAGGGAGTGCCTGGCTGGGTGAGGAGGGTGCATGCCAAGCCCGTGCCCTTGTGCTCTCCCCAGCTGGCGAGGGACAGCAGAAGGGCAGAATACCTGCGCCATAGCCTGTCGTGCTTGCAGAGCCCACAGGAGCCCTTGCGGGAGGCAGCCGTGAGGTTCACTGGTGAGTGGCAACCCCTGGGGTCCCTCTCTGTCCTGGGGCAGCTTCACCCCAGGCCTGGCTGCTGCGCTGGCAGCAGGAAGTGGCGCTGCTGTGGCTGCTGGAGCCCCCAGTGCCTGACGCGGTGCCTGGGGGCTCCGCGTCACCCTCTCCCATCTCTGCCCAGGCATGTGGGGCTGGTGGGAGCCTTGTTCAGTCCCGCCCAGCTTCCCAGCTTCCTTGGGTGTCGCACGGGGGAGAGCACCCGGGCGGGGGGTCAGCCTTGCCCAAGGGGAGGAGGGCACACAGCCAGGCTGGAAGGCACGGAGCAGAGTTTTACTGCTGGGGGTGGGCTGGGGAGCAAGATTTGTGAGGGGCTGTGTGTGTGCCTAGGGCTTGCTGGGCAGTGCCTGAGGGGCCGGAGCAAGCAGAAACTGGAGGACATCTGCAAGGGTGAGTGAGGGCAGCGGGGTGCCAGCTGGTGCTGGCGAGGAGGAAGACCGACCCTGGGCAGTGAGCACTGATCCCTGCCCCAGGTGAGGAGGGCTCTGCTGCCTGTGCAGAGCAGGCGCCGTGTGGGTAGAGCGTCGAGAAGATGTCAGAGGCTTTGGGGACGTTGCTGGCCAGCAACTGCCAGCTGATGCATCCCCCCCGCCAACCTCCCGCCACTCCACTGCCACTCCCTCTTGGCCGTGGGATGAGCTGGGTGGGACTGGCCCTGTCAGGAGGGGATGCCTGGGGTCTGTGCAGGTCCACAGGCTTGATCTCTGTTCTGGTCCTTTCTCTCTCAGCCCTGCAAGATTTGGAGGAGGACATCAGCCCGTCGATCTCTTCCCTGGCCACTCAAACCATCCTGCTGCTGCGAGCTCCAGGGACTGGAGGCACCCACCAAGGCCTGTGCTACCGTCTGAGGAGAGCGTGGGAGAGGTGGCACCGTCCTCAGGGAGCTGGCCGTGTTTGCTGCTGGAGCTCGCCTGTGTCCTGATGCCAGGCTGCTCTGCACACAGCGGCCACCTGGGGGTGTTCCTGGCCTCCCTCCCTGGCCCCAGGACAGCTCCAGCCCTCAGGCCCAGCCCGGCCCAGCCTTGTGCTGACAGTCCACCCTCTGCTGAGCTTTTCCCCAACAAGCAGCCCTGTCTCTTCAGCACGTGTCAGTGTATTTCCTTTGTGCAAACAAAGCGGTGGAAAACTCAGGCTCCGAAGGCATCAGGATCACACACACTGGCCTCAGCAGCAAAGTCAGCTGCTGTGCTGCAAGCTCCCCTTTGCACGCCAAGGGCTGTGAGTCCCTGTGCCCAGGCACCGCAGGCTTTGCCCATCCTGGCACCAGTGCCTCAGAGCCCAGAGCTCTGCACAGGCCCTAGAGGCTGCTGGCCCTCTGCAGATGGAGCTCTTCACACGCCGTGACTTCAAAAGCCAAAAGTAAGAGCAGGAAGATGCTTGAGGGTGCCCCTTCAACATGATGATGCATTATTTGCACAGAGATTTTACCCCTTTCAGATGAGGGTTTGTGTTGAGGACCAAAACAGGATGGCACTGTGTAAGACAGCAGAGAACCTTTAAAGCAGAAAGTAATGATGTAGTAACTATGATTTGTGGCCAGAATGTGTGCACGTGAGTTGCTAGTGATCATGTGCCTTCCTGCCTACATGCCAGCAGTCACGGTGTGCCTTCCTGCCTACGTGCCAGCAGCTGCGGTGGGCCTGTCCTGCTGGACTGTCCTGCCCGCCTGCCAGGCATCAGAAGATGTCTTCCTACCTATCACAAGATGCCACAGTGCCTAGGAGATACTTGGAGGAGTGGCTGAGCTTGATTGCTATATAACCAGCCATTGTGTTTTCAATAAAGGATCTTTTGCACTACCCTACCTCAGGTCTGTGTCGTCGTATGCCACAAATGGCGCCCGAATCGGGATCTCAAAAACAGAAGCATGAAAAATAGAAGCATGAAAAACAGAACCAATGAATTTCAAAAACAGAAGCATGAAAAACAGAGTCAAGGAATCTCAGAATAGAAGCATTGAAGAATGAAGCACGAAAAACAGAACCAATAAATCCGGTGGCATAGCCCAGCTGAACTTCAGGACGGTTGACAATTGAGCGTTCCCATCACCACCACAGAACGGCAGGTGAGCAGCTGGGAACCAGGGGGCAATCTCTTACAAGAGAACAGAGAAGTTATATGGAAGTGTTACAGAAAGTCTTAAAGACTCATGGGGGGAATATCTCCCAGCTCTCCTGGTTTCTGCAGAAGGGAACGTTAAACATTACGGTGTGCAAACATACTGGGGACGAATTGGGGCAGCGGAGTAATGATAAGGTGAAGAAACTTTTAGTGACTTGGCAACAGGTCTTTTCTGCCTTTCACTGCTTGCAAACAGTAAATGCAACTGAACTTTTGCCCTACGCAGCAATGGCCGGTGACAGCACTGTAAGGCTCTCGCTAATACCCGGACCGGATTCCGAGCCTGATGACTCATTTAACCCAGGGTCGAGTGATCTGGAACAGGAGGTGGACTTTTATCCACCTCCTAATATGCATTGCTGTGTCCAGCCCACAGCCCCTCTGGGACCACCGCCCCCGGGACCGCCCTCCCCTCAAGAGGTGGGGCTGCCCACAAATGCGGACTGCCCATAGCCCCCCTCTGCCGCCCCGGCTTCCTGGGGAAGATCTATTGGCCCGACGCCAGCGCTACCGCAATGCTGTGGTGCGCTAGAGTTTTGCTGCGAGGAGGCGCTGCGAAGAAGAGACTTGGACATTCTCCACGCCTTCCCTGTGCGATAGCAGGCAGGGCACCCCAATACATGGGAGCGGCTGCCTTACGAGGTGATAAAAGAAGTTAGGAAGTCGGTTAAGGATTGCGGCCTCCAGTCAGCTTACACTATGAACTTATTTCACTATGAGCAATTTAAATAATATGGCTAATATTGGCATAGAAGAGCTGATGGGGGAAGGGAGATATGCAACAGCCGTAGCACAAGTACAGCTACCACGAGAAGCGCTTGATCAGGCCTCTCATCTGGCGCTGCAGAAGGTCCCGGCCGGAATGCCGGCGCAGTCTTTCGCAACTGTGCGCCAGGGCCCTCAGGAGCCGTATATACAGTTTTTGGACAGGCTCCAGAATGCTATAGATCAACAAATTCAATCGGAGGAAGCCCGGCGGCTGCTGCTTATGCAGCTGGCCATGGAGAATGCTAATGTTGACTGCCAGAAAGCTTTACGCCCCTTACATAATGCTAACCTCTCCCTTGCTGATATGATACGAGCTTGCCAGAACGTCGGCACGGAATCACATTGTACAGACCTGCTGGCTGCCGCTCTGTCACAGCAGATGGTTGTTGCTGCGGCACTGGGAGCTCCGTGTTTTAACTGTGGGCAGATCAGCCACTTTAAGAAAGATTGCAAGTTCAGAGGGGGAGATGGGAAGAAGCCAGGCAGACAGTCTCCCAGCAGACTATGCCCACGATGCCAATGCCATTTCAAGTCCCGCCAGAATAGCGCCACATTCCCCTCGGTCCAGGGAAACGGGAGGAGGAGCGCGAGACCGCGCGCTCCAGCAATAAATATGGCAATGATGCCGGCGCAGCCACTGATGGCCCCAGGCAGCAGGCTGCCGACTTGCGACCAGCAACTGGGGGAAGTGCCGGTGTGGACCTGGCTGTCTCCCAGCCAGTTCTGATTACGGACACCAAAGTACAACTTCTCCCCACGGGAGTATGGGGCCCGCTAGGTGGCAGCCACAGCGCTCTTTTGCTTGGTCATTCATCTGTTACCCGTATGGGACTTTTTGTTCTTCCAGGAGTAATAGACTCTGATTTTGTGGGGGAGTTACAGATTATGGTGTGGACAACCTCTCCCCTGTGTTATATTAAAAAAGGGGAGAAGATTGCCCAGCTGGTGCTGTTTAAGGTGAGTGGACCGAAAGGTCAGGGAGAGCACTTCGGGGGGTTCGGGAGCACCAATGCACCTCAAATTATGTGGGCACATCAAATTACCCAGAACCAGCCGCTTATGACGTGTTACATCAATGGACGACCTTTCTCTGGTCTGGTGGATACCGGTGCGGATGTGTCAGTCATCATGCAATCAGACTGGCCCCAGGACTGGCCTCTAAGGAATCCAGCTGCGGCCATTGTAGGCGTTGGTGGAATGCAATTTGCCAAGCAAAGTGCCCAGCCGTTATTGGTGTTGGGCCCCGAAGGACAGCGGGGCCATATCACCCCCTATGTTATGCAAGCCCCTTGTACCCTTTGGGGCCGCGATCTGTTAAGTCAATGGGGAGGCGTTATAAGAACAAATTTATCCTAAGGGTCACTGAAGTGCAGCCTTATATAAAACTCACCTGGAAGACTGATGAGCCAGTGTGGGTGAATCAGTGGCCCTTAAAAGCTGAAAGGCTGCAAAAGCTACATGGACTGGTACAAGAGCAGCTTTGGAAGGCTTTGTATGTTCTCAATTTCTTAAACCGTTATATGAACCAAAATGCAGTTAATAAGCATTTCTCGTGTCCTACAGGGCAAGAACGACCTCAAGTTCGCTACAGGAACCTGGAAACGGGTCAATGGAGCGAACCAGTAGATCTAATAACATGGGGGAAAGGTTATGCTTGTGTTTCCACAGGTAATGGGCCTCGTTGGATACCTGCACGACTGATTCGACCTATTGATGTATTCCTCGGGATACCAAACGAGGGCTGAGAGCCAGTTAAGATGAACCCATCTTGGGGTATTTTCAGCAGTATTTGCCTGCCTTGTGCAGGATCACTATTAATTCACAGAAGTTTATTGCACTTACATGATTGCACTAAGTTGTAGATAGAATATGATTGCACTGATAAGTTGTGGATACAACACAACCTCACTGATAAGTTGTAGATAGAATCAGAGTGGAATCCTTTTAAGGGATACGACTGGATGTTAGGTTTGGGGGCATAAGTTAAGAGGGCACTGACGTGTGGATTGGTAATCTTGGTAAGATTTCTAGCCCTTGCTATCCGTCTCCCCTACCTAATAAGCCTTATGCAGAGAATAACTCAAAGGGCTTTCTCATGGAGTGCTTGCTGCTAATGAGCCTTATGCAGAGTATAACTCAAAAGGCTTTGCATCAAGTACTTGCTGTGCAAATACACACTGCACTGGGAATATTTAGTTTAATAAAAAGGAGGGATATGTTGGGGACCAAAACAGGATGGCACTGTGTAAGACAGCAGAGAATCTCTAAGAAAGAAAGTAATGATGTAGTAACTATGATTTGTGGCCAGAATGTGTGCACGTGAGTTGCTAGTGATCATGTGCCTTCCTGCCTACATGCCAGCAGTCACGGTGTGCCTTCCTGCCTACGTGCCAGCAGCTGCGGTGGGCCTGTCCTGCTGGACTATCCTGCCGGCCTGCCAGATTGCTATATAACCAGCCATTGTGTTTTCAATAAAAGATCTTTCGCACTACTCTACCTCAGCTCTGTGTCGTCGTATGCCACAAGCAGGTGCTCCCTGACCTGGCCCACATCCAGCTGGAGATCACCACGCTGCCAACCTTCATGTGACCACAGCAAGAAGGTGAGCCAAGGCCCACTGAGCTTGGGGGCCACCCGGCACCCCTTCCCCACCACTGCTGAGAAAGTCTCCTGCAGGCAGCCCTGGGGGAGAGGAACATTGGAGGGGCAGCTCCTGCCAGTCCTGAGCTTGGCGATGGGTGTTCCCAGCCCCCTAGCCCAGCATGCACTGGGAGAACAGGCAGGAGAGCCTAGATGGAGCGTGTAAAGTCCTGGCAGATGCCAGGAGGGCACCCAAAGAGAGAGCATGCTGCAAAGGGCTGGAGCATCATGTGTGCCCTAAGAGTCAGCAAAGCAGATGGGGCAGCCGTTGAGCCCCAGCCCTTCCTGGGCAGCCCCAGCTGCTGCTCCTGCTCCTATTCAGCACAAATGGGCTCCCACAAGGTTTGTTCTGGGGAGCACTCTGGTAAGAAGTGCTCTGCTGGGAGAGGAACAGCCCTTCTCTAAGTCCACTAACACTGATGGGAACTAAGCCTCCCACTGCTACCAAAACAGCAGGCCTGCAGCCCCAAGGGATGCTTTTTTTGACAAAGATCACAACTCCAGGAATTGATAGCAGGAACAAGCTTTGTAACTTGCACAAGGCCCTTGCCTTTAGCCCCAGAAGACAAGCAAGCACCACCAGAAGACAAAGCACCCGCCAGTGCCATCACAGAATCCAAGAACAGTTGCGGTTGGAAGAAACCTCTGGAAAGCTTCTAGTCCAACCTCCCTGCTTCAGCAGGGTCACCGAGAGCACATTGCCCAGGATGTTGTCTAGATGGCTTCTGAGTATCTCAAGGATGGAGACACCACAACCTCTCTGGAAAACCTCTTTGAAGGCTCAGTCACCTGTTCAGTAAAGAATTTTTTCCTGATGTTCAGGTGGAACTTCCTGTGTTTCTGTTTGTGCCCACTGCCTCTCATCCTGCCCCTGGGCACCACTGAGAAGAGTCTGGCCTCATCCTCTTCACAGCCTCCCTTCAGATAGTTCAGTTCCTCTAAAATCTGATGTCAGTGGGCTATTTGGTGTCTTACTGCTGTCGAGAAGCCTCTTTCTTTCCAAACTATTCCCGTTCCAAATACCAGTCCCAAAGCATATTTTGAGTCCATATCAATATTAGCAGTCTTATCTGTGGCTATAATACATGCTCGGGTTATGGCTATCAGTTCTGCTGCCTGAGCCCCAAATTGTCCTCGAAGGGATCCAGCTTCCAGTCCTATATATTGCATAGCTACTGCATACCCTGCAACCCTTTGACCCTTTTCATAGGATGATGATCTATCACAGAACAAGAGTAAATCCAGATTGCGCAGGGGCTCTTCTTCCAGAGTAGGTAGAATGGTTGGCCTCCAGTCTATCACTTCCAGACAACTGTGAATTACTTTTTCTTTGGGTTGCAGTCTTTCTGGTAGCAAAGTAGCTGGGTTTAGCATATCACACTGTTCTAAAACCACATTTGGTTCAGTGAAGAAAACTAGCTCAGACCAATGCAACCATTAGTGGGTAACTAATGAGTGACCCTGCTGGGTCAGGACAATTTTCACTGCATGAGGCACCATTACAGTTAAAGGGTGTCCTAAAACACTATTCCTCACCTTCCGAATCATTATAGCCATTGCCACTACAGTCCTAGAGCATGCAGTCATTCCTTGAACTACCAGATCCAGCTGCGCTGAAGAATAAGAACATATTTCCCAGTCCCTGGCCTCCTCTGGAGCCCAAGCAACTGTGTAGGTACTGCAATTCATGATTTCTCCCAGTCAGGTGAAGGACTCATCTCCTCTAACTTTAGCCACCTAAAACTTAGATGCCGGGATCAAAACTCCTTGCCTGCACTTCCTTTACGGTTAAAAGGTGTACACCCTAGAAGGCCAACTGGATGGCATGACTTAGCTCATTATCGTAGGAGGAGATGACCTATAGTTTGCTGATAGCTTTTTTTCTCCACTGAGCACAGAGGAAGCTTGGATACATAGACCTTATGGAGTGTGAATGGCAGGAAGGGATACTGTAGGCACACTTAAAGATACACAGCCTTCTGTACTAAAGCAGTTTATAGGGCTGGGGCACCTTTTTGTCCATGTTACTCCTGTGAAAGAGAATGGGAGCACATCTTTTGTGGAAAATTCACTGGAAGAAAAGCTCCTTTGCCATCACTTAAGGTCAGAAATCTGGATGTGTTTTCACCAGGCATGCCAAGAATCCAGCTGCAATACCTGCGGTGTGAATAGGCACACCAGGCCACAGTTTGCACCATGCTTCTCAAAATTGGCCTGCCAGGGTGGAAATCAGCTCCCCTAAATTCAGTTGTGAACAGTGCTGAAGTCTACACACAAGCTGGTTTTCTAAGACTGCTTTTCTGGCCTGTGCAGATACAAGAAGACTTTGCAATCACAGGGATTCTGTGAACATTTCACTGGTATGCCTGAGCCTTTCTCAGTGTTGGCAGTACTGAAGGTAGATTTACAGAGTGTGCTTTAGGTCTGTGCAAGTCCATAGCAAGAAACAGTGTTTCCTTCCAGGCAGAAATGGAAATGTAGGTGAGAAAAAGATGGAAATGGATGCACAAAGAATCACAGAACAGTTGAGGTTGGAAGGGCCCCCACCCCCTCTCTGGTTCAACCTCCCTGCTCAAGTAGGGTCAGCTAGGGCAGGATGCCCAGGACCATGTCCAGTTGGGTTTTGAGTATTTCCAAGGACAGAAACTCCACAACCTCGCTGGACAACCTACTCTAATGTTCAATCCCCCTTGCAGAGAAGAAGTGCTTTCTTAAATTCAAATGGAATTCCCTGAGTTTCAGTTTGTGCCTATTGCCTGTTTTCCTCTCACTGGGCACCACTGAGAAGAGTCTGGCTCCATCTTCTTCACACCTTCCCATCAGATATTTATAAACATTGATAAGATCCCCTGCCATGAGCCTTCGCTTCTCTAGGCTAAACAGTCCTCTGCCTCCCTTTGTAAGAGAGATACTCCAGTGCCTTAATCATTTCATGGCCCTTTGCTGGACTTGCTCCAGTAGAGGGAGGGTGCTGTGCAGATGCGTGAGTGTGTGCGCGTGTGTGTTGTGGCTATAAATATGGGTGTATCTTAACTATGCCTCTGTGCTGTGCTGTGATGATAAACACCCATGGCTGGAGGTGGAACTCAGGTTTGTTAAAGCACTATGGCATGTCATTCCAGCTGTGGTGCCTGGTGCAAAATAATCCTTATGACTTTGTTGTTTGCACATTGCTCTGTACTGAAACCAAATGTCAAGGATGTGTTTCTTAGAGGCCTTTAATGTAGGTGCTGCCTTTGTGTAAAGGCTAAGCAAGTGACTGTTTCCTGCTGCAACTCAGCTCTCAGTGGTAATGAATGTTCATTCTTAATAGTAAATCAGTGAAAATATGAAAGTGTTTTGTTTTGTTCACCCTCAGCTGTGGGTCATGCTGCCAATGGGTTCATAATGCATTTTTCTGATTTTTTTTTTTTAAGTATATTTCAACAACTTTAAAAATAGCATGATTGTCTGTTACTATCCAAAACCATTTAAATTCCAAAGTCAAGCTTTTAAGAAGTTGGTAATGCCTCCAGGAATTTTTCATGAAGCTTTTTTTGTGGGGGAGAGCAGGGGGTTGCCTCTGCTCTCATGTTGACATTACAGCAGAGTTGTCATGGATGGGATTGATGTGAAACAATGCAGATGAAGTATCTGTACCAGGGCTTTCTGTGCAGTTCCCTGTGCAGCAGTTGAACAGAAATCAAGAAATCAGCATTCATCCCATCCCAAAGTAAATATTTCTCATATGCCAGATGAACTGCACCATGATAGTACCTTTTCTCTCAGCTGAAAAAGAGCCTTGGAACCGTGCATGGATGTGTAATTTCAGTGTCCAAACTAGGCAATTCCTACATATACAGTTAAACAAAAAGCAGCAGGGCACTGTCTTCAGAACTGCTTTGGTCTGACTACTACTATTTCAGTAATACAGAGCCTATCACAGTGTTGGCATGCACCAAATCTATGTCTGTCTATCTCTTTCCCTCCTCCCTCTACCCTCAAGACAATTACAGGACACAGTTGGGGGTGACTCATTAATAGTTTGCACATGGCTAACCCATTTTGAAGTGGTAAATGGGAGAAAAGAACTGATCCATTTGGACGTGAGCCATGCTATACTCTCACAGTTTTTGGACATGATAGTCTGTGTTGACAGCTGGAATACCCTTTCTTACCCTTTTCAGTAAGGCCATACCAATGTAGTATTCACCAACAAACTGAGGCAACTAGATCATTGCTTCTGGTACCAACAGACTGTGCAGTCATCAGCAACGTTTACTACCTGTATAAATGGAAGGAATCTCTTACTAACTGTGGACGAAACTATCACTGTCTGAATAATATGGAAATGTTTTCTGTAGTTACACCATCAAAAAACAGAGTTCAGATGTTTCCAAAAGCTACAGGTAAGTTAATGACCACGAATTTCCAAACATTTGCTTCTAATTTGAGAAATGAAGCAGACAGGTGGGGTCTGGACAAACATATCTTTTCTCATTAATCAAGATTTTCAAAATGAATATTAACCCAGGTGGATGACCAGCATAAGGCACTTCCAAAGAAAGAGAGTTTTAGGAAGCATAGAGAATATTCTGAAAAACAGTTTCTTTAAAGCATCTAAGATTGAGCTGTTGCGAAAGGTCTGGAACTAGGTTTAATAATATTTTTAAATGATATGTGTGTCTTTGTTTTGTCCACAAACTATTTCACAGCAAATAAAAGCTTCAGAAAACTTTAGCTGTTTCCAACAGCCTCTTTCTAATTAAAATGATATGCAGCTGACTTTGAACTGCATATCAAACAGTTGTCTGAGAGAGGGGAATGGACAGCACTGTTCAGGAAATCCTGACGTAATGGGTTAAAAAAAAAGAAAAGTGTGACACTAGTATAATGATCTCTGCTGGGAACAGAGGCCAAGGCTCTTAGCTGTAGGGATTAGCTTCTTTCTGCCTGAGGTAGGTAGGGTGGTCATTGCTGCTCCTGTTGGATTTAGCATGGATAGCTGTCTGTTTGAATACTTGATCTGGAAGAGTTTTCTTTTTTGGAGGAGATGCTTATTTTCTGTAGAAATAATAGCCCAACTAAGAGCAGCATGCAGAGGTGCAACCAGACTGCAGCACCTTGAAAAACCTTGTGGGATTATACAGGAAAAATGTGAATTTCAGATGCAAGAAACTTTTCTGACTCTTCCTCTCTGCCTCATATATAGTAGTTTAAAGAGTGAGTGGGCTAAGGAAAGAAGTCTTTTCTTGAACCTTTTGCAACTAAATCATAGGTGGAAAAGACAAAAGGGGCATGTTCTAGCATGTGATGTAGTATACCTCTGTTTTCTTCTCTGCTCTGCTATAGGATATTAGACCAATCACTTGGAAATCCCCATGGATTTGCTATCTATGAGAATGATGCAAATGGTCAATGATGCAAAGGACTTTGAAACTTTTTCTATTACATGTATGCTTTCTTGTAGTTTTACTCATTTTATTTATATCCACACTATTTAATAAATATTGTCTGCATATTAAGATAATTATCCAAGAATGAAATGAATCACCATCTAAAGGAACTTCTATCTCTCTAGTTTAGACTGAAACATCCAAATCAGAGTTGATGTATTCCACTCCTCAGGCTGACAGTGCAAAGAAAATGCATAACTTGAAAAATACTGAAAATCAATGGCAGCTAAGCACACTGCAGGGGACTTTCGAAACATCCTGAGGATGCTATCAGCCCACAGTAAAAAAGAAAAATTCCATCTGTGCCTCCCATCTGATAGCAGTCAGTGTGCTCTATGCAACAGCCAGTTGCATTTATGTTCTACCTCAGTGCAACAGCTCACAATGGCAAGGCAAAAGTGGAGCAGTATTTTGTATGATGGTGATCCCCATGCTAAATCTCTTGATCTACAGCCTGAGAAACAAAGGTGTAAAGGATGTCCTGATATCAGCTATCACTGTCCACCCATCTAGCATGTACTTCATCAGTTTGTCTAGGAGGATGTCATGAGAGACTGTGGCAAAAGCCTTGTTACAACTGAGATAGACAAGTACCTCTCCTCTCCCTGCCACCTGCCAAGCCAATCTTCTCATCATAGCAGGCTATCAGGTTTGTTAAGCATAATTTTCCCTTCATAAAGCCATCCTGTCTACTCCCAACCTATCACCTTGGGCACTAAGACCCTGGGAAACAAAGCCTCCTCTCACTGCTGGAACAGTGTTACTTATGGTGGTCTGGACTATCTTCTCCTTCTCAGGACCTTGGGAGATACCTACTTTCACTGCTGGCGCAGTGTTACTCATTGTGGACTGGAATTAACTCCTCCTTACCCAAGCTATGGGATCACCCCTTGAGACCACCCCTGCAAGAGTAAAGCAGTCATTCACAGTCATTCAAACTCCTTTCTTCAGTGCTGAAGAGTGCTCAAGGCAGCTAGCCTGCCCTTGGCGGTGTTGGGCTACCCCCCCCCCCCCAATCCCATGACTGTGGGTGCAATCGTCATAATAACAGAGGAGAGTTGAACCCTGCAGCAGCCAAGAGCTAGGGACTGCGACTGCGCGAAGAGAACTGCAACTGGCCTAGCGACTCCACCTCCACCTCTTCACAGAGGCTGGGGTGGCAACGCAATAGACAATTTGGGCATGTCTGAAAACCAAGGGGTGCCTCTCCTTTCACTTCCCACCGCTGGGCTGGAGCCTGCCATTCCCCGGCAAGGATGAAGGCTGAGTACTGTGCCATAGCATCCAACCCCAGGCCAGGTGACATGCCACCACGACTCACCAGGAAGTGTCAACAAACATGCTGGTGGGCCAGAGGAGGATGAGGCAATCTTGCTTTTGGTGCACAACTCCTCCTCCGCCATCTTCTTCTTGCCCAGGCACCTCCTTCCCACTGCAGAGCAGTAGTTGCCTCCGAGTGCCTTTTGGAGCAGGCCGGGCACCTCCAAGTGCCTTTTGGGTTGGGCCCAGATCCCCTGAGTTCCTTTTAGAGCATCCCGTGGGCCTTGGGGTGCCTTATGGAGCAGTGTAGGCACCTCCAAGTGCCTTTC